>NC_053025.1:618894914-619135848 GCF_003073215.2 Triticum urartu
CTGATGATATCCAGAGTATGCGTCAAGAAATAAAAGCAAATCACATCCGGCTGTGGAGTCAACAATCTGGTCAATGCGCGGCAAAGGAAATGGGTCTTTGGGACAAGCTTTGTTAACATCGGTAAAATCGATACAAAGTCTCCATTTCCCATTTGCCTTGCGCACGACTACAGGATTGGCCAACCACGTGGGATGGAGCACTCCTCTGACAAGGCCTGCTGCTTCTAACTTCTTGATCTCTTCTGCAATGAATTCTTGGTGCTCCACTGCTTGCTTCCTAACTTTCTGCTTGACGGGCCGCGCATGAGGACAAACGGCAAGGTGGTGCTCAATCACTTTCCTGGGAACACCGGGGATGTTGTGCTGCACACGGCTGAACTCTGAATGTACTTGCGTAGAGGCTCTCCTTCCTTCTGGGCGAGCAGATGAAGGTCACTCTCCTGGCCATGAGGTTTGTGGCCGCCTGTAAAGGCGCCGACAAACTGATGGCATAGGTCTGCCCAGGAGGATATGGAGTTGTCCGGCAAGTGCATGAGCCAGGACCTGACGTTGGGCTTGAGCACCAACGGGAAGTAGTTGGCAAGGATCTTGTCGTCCCGCCCCCCAGCAGCCTGCACCGCGATGGTGTAGATACTGAGGAACTCCGACGGATGCGTCTTGCCGTCGTACTTCTCTGGCACATCTGGTTTGAAATTCTTCATACTGGGCCACTGGACTTGCCGCAGCTCACGGGTGAACGCAGGGCAACCTACCACGTACGGCAAGTCGCCTGGTTCCCCTGGCGCATGCATGTCGACAGAGGGCCCAGCGCGCTGGTCTGATTGACGTCGCGCTTCTCTCCGGCGCTCGATGCGAGTACGAGCATCCTCTTGGTGCCGTTCTTGAAGAACTTGGCGCTGATCACAACGAGCTCGCGGATCTGACGATGCGGTGGAGTCGCTGTTGAGATGGATCCGGCGAGTCGGCGATCTTGGCCTTCGGGGGGAAGAGTGCACAGTAGTTGCACCCCCACCAGTCTTGTCGCCACCGGCTCGTGCCTGACTGACTCGCTGCGGCCGCGACGTGCTTGGCTGCCGAGGAGTGTCGCCGTTGGCGAAGCCGATGAGACTCTGGATAGTGGCCCTCCAGTCGTCGATCTTGTCTGCCGCTGGAGGGTAGTGTAGGAGCAGCTGAGCTCGCGCCAAAGCTTCTACTGCGGTGACGAGTGGCGGTGGCGAACGGTGCGAGGAGCGGGATATGCTCGGACTTCTAACCACGTTAGAAGGAGCAGTATCCCGTCCGGGCAACCGAGTCTCGCTCGCGCCAGGAGGTTGACGTGCATGGCGGTCTTGAGCGCTCCGAGATCCACCAGCTTGATCTTGGTCTAGCGAACACATGGTATCGTGAGTACCATGACGTTGCCGGTCCCGCGCCTCCTGAGACGGGCGCGGTGCATGCACGGACGCGGAGGTCTTGGAGTGCGCCCGGTCGTTGTGGGAGCCGGCTACACCGCCGATAGGCAGCGCAACCTTGTCCTTGGACCTGGCAGCACCGCGAGCTCCCTCGTCGATGCCCGTTCTTCCGCTGCCGTCTGCCCCACCAACCGTCTGCTCCGGCGGTGGTTGGCTCGGCGCGGACGGAGCAGCTGCCTCCGAAACCTTCTTCTTCGGCGGCATGTTGATGAAGATGATGAAGATCTAGCTCACGAGAGCGCCGGATCTGGTTCACACAACCTCGACGCCCCTACCTGGCGCGCCAAGGATGCCGGGGTACTGATCCACGGGCACCTATGGGACCGGCGGACCGGGTCCCTTTCGGTTCGGCGGGGCGGAGATCGTGCAAAGAGCAAATCGAGGCGATGCACGCGAGCGATTTAGCCAGGTTCGGGCCACACGGATGCGTAAAACCCTACTCCTGCTTTGTGGTTTGTATTGATTTCTTGCTCGGGAGCGCGGAGTGCTACAGTACACACCAGCAGCTAGCGAGACCGAGCGTCAGTGTTCGAACCCCCCTCTACGTTGCACACGGGCCTCCTTTTATATGCTCAAGGGGTTACCGACAGGTGGCAACGGAGGTAAAGGGCAAAAATGGAAAGGTGCTGTGGTAGGCACAGCTACCTGCTAGAGTGTATCATTCCTAACCCTGACGGCAGGGGACAAGGGCCTTAAATGCCCGTCTGTGTCGCCTAAACAGTGCGAAAAGGGACCGCCAGGGACGCCACCGTTCGCCACGATGGCGATCTTGTCAGCGTCGCTTGCCACCGCACGCCCCTGGCTGCACAGCCTTCCGCCACGTACGCCTGGAGGGGCCCCAGAGCGACACGTTGGTGGATGTGCTGGAGCGCGGGCACGGAGAGGTGGCTTGCCGCGGCAAGCAGCTTGCCGCAGTCGTTGTCTTGTCGCGTCCGGGAGCTTGTCGCTCACTGGGCCTTGCCGGGACGCGTGGTGCGCCGCGGCAAGTTCCTTGAAATGCCATGGGTGGCCTTCCTGGCAAGCTCCTCTTGCCGGGGTCTTGGGATGCTTTTGTTAGCCTTCCCGGCAAGCTCCTCTTGCCGGGGTCTTGTCTTCTTGACTTGGATACTTTGTTCTTGAATGGCTCCAAAGGAACCTCGGAGGATCTTGGCGGTCACCCGGCAAGCCTTGCCGCGGGATGCTGCGACTGCCCGTGCACAAGTTCGGGATACTAGGGTACCCCTTACTCTAGTACACCGACAATCACCATGATCTTGCGTGTGCGTAGGAATTTTTTTGAAATTACTACGTTCCCCAACAGTGGCATCCGAGCCTAGGTTTTATGTGTTGATGTTATATGCACGAGTAGAACACAAGTGAGTTGTGGGCGATATAAGTCATACTGCTTACCAGCATGTCATACTTTGGTTCGGCGGTATTGTTGGATGAAGCGGCCCGGACCGACATTACGCGTACGCTTATGCGAGACTGGTTCTACCGACGTGCTTTGCACACAGGTGGCTGGCGGGTGTCAGTTTCTCCAACTTTAGTTGAACTGAGTGTGGCTACACCCGGTCCTTGCGAAGGTTAAAACAGCACCTACTTGACAAACTATCATTGTGGTTTTGATGCGTAGGTAAGAACGGTTCTTGCTCAGCCCGTAGCAGCCACGTAAAACTTGCAACAACAAAGTAGAGGACGTCTAACTTGTTTTTGTAGGGCATGTTGTGATGTGATATGGTCAAGACATGATGAGAGAAAAGTTGTTGTATGAGATGATCATGTTTTGTTGAAGTTATCGGCAACAGGCAAAAGCCTTATGGTTATCTCTCTATTGCATAAGATGCAAGCACCAAATAATTTCTTTACTTTATCGCTATGCGATAGCAATAGTTGCAAGAGCAATTGTTGGCGAGACAACCATGTGACGACACATTGATATAGATCAAGATGATGGAGATCATGGTGTCATGCCGGTGACGATGGAGATCTTGACGATACTTTGGAGATGGAGATCAAAGGCACAAGATGATGATGGCCATATCATGTCACATATTTTGATTGCATGTGATGTTTATCTTTTATACATCTTATTTTGCTTAGTTCGACGGTAGCTTTATAAGATGATCTCTCACTAATTATCAAGGTACAAGTGTTCTCCCTGAGTATGCACCGTTGCGAAAGTTCTTCGTGTTGAGACACCACGTGATGATCGGGTGTGATAGGCTCTACGTTCAAATACAACGGGTGCAAAACAGTTGCACATGCGGAATACTCAGGTTAAACTTGACGAGCCTAGCATATAACAAATATGACCTCGGAACACGGAGACCGAAAGGTCGAGCGTGAATCATATAGTAGATATGGTCAACATAGTGATGTTCACCATTGAAACTACTCCATCTCACGTGATGATCGGACATGGTTTAGTTGATATGGATCACGGGATCACTTAGAAGATTAGAGGGATATCTGTCTAAGTGGGAGTTCTTAAGTAATATGATTAATTGAACTTTAATTTATCATGAACTTAGTCTTGGTAGTATTAGCATATCTATGTTGTAGATCAATAGCTCGCGATATTGCTCCCCGTTTAATTTTATATGTCCCTAGAGAAAACTAAGTTGAAAAATGTTAGTACCAATGATGCGGATTGGATCCATGATCTGAGGTTTATCCTCATTGTTGCATAGAAGAATTATGTCCTTGATGCACCGCTAGGTGACAGACCTATTGCAAGAGCAGATAAAGACGTTATGAACGTTTGGCTAGCTCAATATGATGACTACTTGATAGTTTAGTGCACCATGCTTAACAACTTAGAATCGGGACTTCAAAGACATTTTGAACGTCATGGACCATATGAGATGTTCCAGGAGTTGAAGTTAATATTTCAAGCAAATACCCGAGTTGAGAGATATGAAGTCTCCAACAAGTTCTATAGCTAAAAGATGGAGGAGAATAACTCAAGCAGTGAGCATGTGCTCAGATTGTCTGGGTACTACAATCGCTTGAATCAAGTGGGAGTTAATCTTCCAGATAAAATAGTGATTGACAGAATTCTCTAGTCACCATCACCAAGTTAGTAGAACTTCGTGATGAACTATGATATGCAAGGGATAACGGAAACGATTCCCAAGCTCTTCATAATGCTGAAATCGACGAAGGTAGAAATCAAGAAAATTATCAAGTGTTGATGGTAGACAAGACCACTAGTTTAGGGCAAAGGGAAGAAGGGGAACTTCAAGAAGAACGGCAAGCAAGTTGCTGCTCAAGTGAAGAAGCCCAAGTCTGGTCCTAAGCCTGAGACTAAGTGCTTCTACTGCAAAGGGACTGGTCACTGGAAGCGGAACTGCCCCAAGTATTTGGCAGATAAGAAGGATGGCAAAGTGAACAAAGGTATATTTGATATACAGATTATTGATGTGTACTTTACTAGTGTTCGTAGCAACCCCTCGGTATTTGATACTGGTTCAGTTGCTAAGAGTAGTAACTCGAAACGGGAATTGCAGAATGAACATAGACTAGTTAAGGGTGAACTGACAATGTGTGTTGGAAGTGGTTCCAAGATTGATATGATCATCATCGCACACTCCCTATACTTTTGGGATTAGTGTTGAACCTAAATAAGTGTTATTTGGTGTTTGCATTGAGCATGAATATGATTTGATCATGTTTATTGCAATACGGTTATTCATTTAAGTAAGAGAATAAATTGATGTTCTGTTTACATGAATAAAACCTTATATGGTTACACACCCAATGAAAATGGTTTGTTGGATCTTGATCGTAGTGATACACATATTCATAATATTGAAACCAAAAGATGCAAAGTTAATAATGATAGTGCAACTTATTTGTGGCACTGCCATTTTGGTCATATTGGTGTAAAGCGCATGAAGAAAATCCATGTTGATGGGCTTTTGGAATCACTCGATTATGAATCAGTTGATGCTTGCGAACCATGCCTCATGGGCAAGATGACTAAGACTCCGTTCTACGAAACAATGGAGCGAGCAACAGATTTGTTGGAAATCATACATATTGATGTATGTGGTCCGATGAATATTGAGACTCGCGGCAGGTATCATTATTTTCTGATCTTCACAGATGATTTGAGCAGATATGAGTATATCTATTTGATGAAACACAAGTCTGAAACATTTGAGAAGTTCAAATAATTTCAGAATGAAGTGGAGAATCATCGTAACAAAAAATAAAAGTTTCTACAATATGATCGCAGAAGTAAAATATTTGACTTACGAGTTTGGCCTTCAGTTAAAACAATGTGAAATAGTTTCACTACTCACGCCACCTGGAACACCACAGTGTAATGGTGTGTCCGAACATCGTAACCGTGCTTTATTAGATATGGAGCGATCTATGATGTCTCTTACTGATTACCACTATCATTTTGGGGTTATGCATTAGAGACAGCTACATTCACGATAAATAGGGCACCATCTAAATCCGTTGAGACGACACCGTATGAACTATGGTTTGGCAAGAAACCTAAGCTGTCGTTTCTTAAAGTTTGAGGTTGCAATGCTTATGTGAAAAAGTTTCAACCTGATAAGCTCAAACCCAAATCGGAGAAGTGCGTCTTCATAGGATACCCAAAAGAATATGTTGGGTACACCTTCTATCACAGATCCGAAGGCAAGATATTCGTTGTTGAGAATGGATCCTTTCCAAAGAAGGAGCTTCTCTCGAAAGAAGTGAGTGGGAGGAAAGTAGAACTTGATGAGGTAACTGTACCTGCTCGATTATTGGAAAGTAGTTCATCACAGAAATCTGTTCCTGTGACTACTACACCAATTAGTGAGGAAGCTAATGATGATGATCATGTAACTTCAGATCAAGTTACTACCGAACCTCGTAGGTAAACCAGAGTGAGATCCGCACCAGAGTGGTACAGTAATCCTGTTCTGGCGGTCATGTTACTTGACCATGACGAGCCTACGAACTATGAGGAAGCGATGATGAGCCCAGATTCCGCGAAATGGCTTGAGGCCATGAAATCTGAGATGAGATCCATGTATGAGAACAAAGTATGGACTTTGATTGACTTGCCCAATGATCGGTAAGCCATTGAGATTAAATGGATCTTCAAGAGGAAGACGAACGCTGATAGTAGTGTTACTATCTACAAAGCTAGAATTGTCGCAAAAAGGTTTTCGACAAGTTCAAGGTGTTGACTACGATGAGAGTTTCTCACTCGTATCTATGCTTAAGTCTGTCCGAATCATGTTAGCAATTGCCTCATTTTATGAAATCTGGCAAATGGATAAACAAAACTGCATTCCTTAATGGATTTATTAAAGAAGAGTTGTATATGATGCAACCAGAAGGTTTTGTCAATCCTAAAGGTACTAACAAAATATGCAAGCTCCAGCGATCCATCTATGGACTGGTGCAAGCATCTCGGAGTTGGAATGTACGCTTTGATAAGTTGATCAAGCATATAGTTTTATACAGACTTGCGGTGAAGCCTGTATTTACAAGAAAGTGACTGGGAGCACTACAGCATTTCTGATAAGTATATGTGAAAGACATATTGTTGATCGGAGATAATGTAGAATTATTCTGCAAAGCATAAAGGAATATTTGAAAGGAGTTTTCCAAAGAAAGACCTCGGTGAAGCTGCTTACATATTGAGCATCAAGATCTATAGAGATAGATCAAGACGCTTGATAAGTTTTTCAATGAGTACATACCTTGACAAGATTTTGAAGTAGTTCAAAATGAAACAGTCAAAGAAGGAGTTCTTGCCTGTGCTACAAGGTGTGAAGTTGAGTAAGACTCAAAAACCCAACCACGGCAGAAGATAGAGAGAGAATGAAAGTCATTCCCTATGCCTCAGCCATAGGTTCTATAAAGTATGCCATGCTTTGTACCAGACCTATTGTATACCCTGCCCTGAGTTTGGCAAAGGAGTACAATAGTGATCTAGGAGTAGATCACTAGACATTGGTCAAAATTATCCTTAGTGGAATAAGGATATGTTTCTCGATTATGGAAGTGACAAAAGGTTCGTCGTAAAGGGTTACGTCGATGCAAATTTTGACACTGATCCAGATGACTTTAAACTCAATCTGGATACATATTGAAAGTGGGAGCAATTAGCTAGAGTAGCTCTGTGTAGAGCATTGTTGACATAGAAATTTGCAAAATACTTACGGATCTGAATGTGGCAAACCCGTTGACTAAACTTCTCTCACAAGCAAAACATGATCACACCTCAGTACTCTTTGGGTGTTAATCACATAGCGATGTGAACTAGATTATTGACTCTAGTAAACCCTTTGGGTGTTGGTCACATGTCGATGTGAACTATGGGTGTTAATCACATGGTGATGTGAACTATTGGTAATTAAATCACATGGCGATGTGAACTAGATTATTGACTCTTGTGCAAGTGGGAGACTGAAGGAAATATGCCCTAGAGGCAATAATAAAGTTATTATTTATTTCCTTATATCATGATAAATGTTTATTATTCATGCTAGAATTGTATTAACCGAAAACATAATACATGTGTGAATACATAGACAAACAGAGTGTCACTAGTATGCCTCTACTTGACTAGCTCGTTGATCAAAGATGGTTATGTTTCCTAACCATAGACATGAGTTGTCATTTGATTAACGGGATCACATCATTAGGAGAATGATGTGATTGACTTGACCCATTCCGTTAGCATAGCACTTGATCGTTTAGTTTGTTGCTATTGCTTTCTTCATGACTTATACATGTTCCTATGACTATGAGATTATGCAACTCCCGTTTAACAGAGGAACACTTTGTGTGCTACCAAATGTCACAACGTAACTGGGTGATTATAAAGGTGCTCTACAGGTGTCTCGGAAGGTACTTGTTGGGTTGGCGTATTTCGAGATTAGGATTTGTCACTCCGATTGTCGGAGAGGTATCTCTGGGCCCTCTCGGTAATGCACATCACTTAAGCCTTGCAAGCATTGCAACTAATGAGTTAGTTGCAGGATGATGTATTACGGAACGAGTAAAGAGACTTGCCGGTAACAAGATTGAACTAGGTATTGAGATACCGACGATCGAATCTCGGGCAAGTAACATACCGATGACAAAGGGAACAACGTATGTTGTTATGCGGTCTGACCGATAAAGATCTTCTTAGAATATGTGGGAGCCAATATGAGCATCCAGGTTCCGCTATTGGTTATTGACCGGAGACGTGTCTCGGTCATGTCTACATTGTTCTCGAACCCGTAGGGTCCGCACGCTTAAGGTTTCAATGACAGTTATATTATGAGTTTATGAGTTTTGATGTAGCGAAGGAGTTCGGAGTCCCGGATGTTATCGGGGACATGACGAGGAGTCTCGAAATTGTCGAGACGTAAAGATCGATATATTGGGCGACTATATTCGGACATTGGAAAGGTTCCGAGTGATTCGGGTATTTTTCGGAGTACCGGAGAGTTACGGGAATACGTATTGGGCCTTATTGGGCCATATAGGATAGAAGGAAAAGGGCCTCAAGGGTGGCCGCACCCCTCCCCTTGGTCCGGTCCGAATTGGACTAGGGAAGGGGGGCGCCCCCTTCCTTCCTTCTCCTTTTCCCTTCCTCTTTTCCAATTCCATATGGGAGGTGGAATCCTACTAGGACTAGGGAGTCCTAGTAGGACTCCACACTTGGCGCGCCCCCTCCTAGGGCCAGCCCCCTCCTAGGGCCGGCCCCCTCCTCCCTTGCTCCTTTATATACAGGTGTAGGGGGGCACCCCAAAGACACAACAATTGATCCTTGAGATCTATTAGCCGTGTGCGGTGCCCTCCTCCACCATAATCCTCGATAATATTGTAGCGGTGCTTAGGCGAAGCCCTACGACGGTAGAACATCAAGATCGTCACCACGCCGTCGTGCTGACAGAACTCTTCCCCGACACTTTGCTGGATCGGAGTCCGGGATCATCATCGAGCTGAACATGTGCTAAAACTCGGAGGTGCCGTAGTTTCGGTGCTTGATCGGTTGGGCCGTGAAGACGTACGACTACATCAACCGCGTTGTCATAACGCTTCCGCTGTCGGTCTACGAGGGTACGTAGACAACACTCTCCCCTCTCGTTGCTATGCATCACCATGATCTTGCGTGTGCGTAGGAATTTTTTTGAAATTACTACGTTCCCCAACAGGGGGAGGGATCCTTAGGGCAAGCCTTATTGAGGTCTTTAAAATCGACACACAACCGCCAGGATTTGTCCTTCTTTGGTACCATCACCAGGTTTGCTAGCCAGTCCGGATGTTTTATTTCTCTGATGAATCCGACCTCAATTAACTTGGCTAGCTCCTCCCCCATAGCTTGACGTTTGGGTTTGGAAAAGCGCCGCAGTGTTTGCTTGACCGGTTTATATCCTTTTAATATATTGAGGCTGTGTTCGACCAACTCGCATGGGATTCCTGGCATATTAGAAGGGTGCCAGGCGAATATATCCCAATTTTCGCACAGGAACTCTCGTAGAGCGGCATCAACCGTTGGATCTAATTGTGCTCCGATGGATGATGTCTTCTTGGGGTCCGTTGGATGGACTTGGAATTTGACTATTTCTTCTGCTGGTTTGAAGGAGGTGGATTTGGGTCGTTTGTCTAGGACGACATCATCCCTGTCCACGTAGAGCGCAACGCGACTAATTCTTCAGCCGCGAGGGCTTCAGATAATGCCTCGAGGGCCAAGGATGCGGTTTTATTCTTGGCGCGGAGTGCTATGTCCGGATCACTAAGATTATACCGCTGGGCCCAGGCATCTTAAATTTCATGTATTCGTAATGGGGTACCGCTTGGAAGCGCGTAAATGCATCTCGCCCTAAGAGGGCGTGATACCCGCTATTGAAAGGGGCCACTTGGAAGGTTATTTCTTCGGACCGATAATTCTCCGGCGTGCCGAATACCACATCGAGTGTTATTTTTCCCATACACCGCGCCTCCCGACTGGGGATAATTCCTCGGAAGGTCGTGTTGCTGTGCTCAATGCGGCTCCTGTCTATTTCCATTTTGTGGAGTGTATCTTCATAGATGAGGTTTAGTCCACTGCCGCCGTCCATAAGGACCTTGGTAAGCCGAAAGCCATCCACAATTGGACTGAGGACCAAGGCGGCTAGTGCTCGGACTGTCCTGTATTTTGGTTCGTCGCCGGCATTAAAAGTTATAGCTGTGTCGTTCCAAGGGTTTATTGCTTCTATTTGACAGACTTCGGCGAGTCCGTGTAGTGCTCTCTTGCGCCTATTGTTGGAGGTGAATGTCTCGAAGACCGTCAGTACTTTGGGGTCGTTGTACTCTGGGGGGTGTTGTTCTGGGTTATTCTCGGTGAGGATATCCTTGCCGCTCTTGGCCACTTACCGGAGTATCCAACATGCTCTAAGGCTATGTGTTGGTATGTTATCCGGTGTTGCGTGTATTTTGCATGGCCCATCGAGCCATCCTTCCAGGATAGTTCTGCGCCCCATACTGGACTTGTATTTCTTTACTATTGAACCGAGCGTGTTGCAAGGGTGCGCCCTTTTCGCCTGAATGAAGGGTTGAGTGGGGACCGATGATTCCCAATGAGCTGCTTGAGTTTTCCAGGCGCTTTCCGTTGCACTATACTTGTGTACGATGGTTGCCAAGTCAGCAAAGTGTAGAATGCGATAGCGGTTGATGGTGTTGAGGATTCCTTCGTCCCTGCAATTGTTGCGGAACACTGAGATTGCTTCCTCGTCGCGGCAATCTTTAATATGAAAAGAAGGAATCTGGCCCAGAAGTGGTGGACTGTTTCCTGAGATTGCTGTTTTATGCTCATGAGAGCTCTTGTATTCGGGTGGGTGGGTGGATTTAAATCTGAACCCTGCCCCAGTTTCGGATCCGGAGTCTGAAGGTCTTCCGAACTTAACAGATCGGGCTCCGGGATGTCCACTTATTTCTTAGGCCCGTCGTCCGATTCTATGTTCGGAGGGCAGGATGCTTCACCTCGCGGGTAGGTGTCCGGCTCTTCGAGACAGGAGATCTGGACATAGTCCGTCCTCAATATGGAGGAAGAGCTATCTACTCGCTCCTCGACTATTGCTATCTGGTGGGTGATCGACGGAGATTTGATTTCTCTCTGATTGGGTTTAAACCCAATCCGATCGTAGTCTGTAGCGACCCCCAGGCGGCGATGCGATCTAGGAGCTCGTTTAAAGACGAAAGCTCTGCTGGATCCATCTGCTTGGAGTGTTCGGAGTTGATATGAAGGGGGTTTTTGATGACCCGAGAGGTCATCGTCGGCTTAATGACCGAACGGGCGGTCATGGTAAAGCCGCCCAGCCGGAGGGTTTGCCTGGAGCCAGCATTCCTCCGGTGGTGATATTATCTTTGAGAACAAGGCGAGACATTGATCTTGTTGTCGACAGCACAGTGGAACTCTCAATGAAAGCACCAATGTCGGTGTCAAAACCAGCGGATCTCAAGTAGGGGGTCCCGAATTGTGCGTCTAAGGTCGATGGTAACACGAGACAAGGGACACGATGTTTACCCAGGTTCGGGCCCTCTCTATGGAGGTAATACCCTACGTCCTGCTTGATTGATATTGATGAATATGAGTATTACAAGAGTTGATCTACCTCGAGATCATACTGGCTAGACCCAAGAGGCCTAGCTTGTATGGCTATGATAATGAGTGTCCTATCCGGACTAAGTCCTACGGTTTATATAGACACAAGGAGGAATGATGGCCCACAAGTATAGGGGATCTATCGTAGTCCTTTCGATAAGTAAGAGTGTCGAACCCAACGAGGAGCAGAAGGAAATGATAAGAGGTTTTCAGCAAGGTATTCTCTGCAAGTACTGAAATAATTGGTAACAGATAGTTTTGTGATAAGATAATTTGTAACGAGCAACAAGTAACAAAAGTAAATAAAGTGCAGCAAGATGGCCCAATCCCTTTTGTAGCAAAGGACAAGCCTGGAAAAACTCTTATATAAGGAAAAGCGCTCCCGAGGACACATGGGAATATCATCAAGCTAGTTTTCATCACGTTCATATGATTCGCGTTCGGTACTTTGATAATTTGACATCTGGGTGGACCGGTGCTTGGGTGCTGTTCTTACTTGAACAAGCATCCCACTTATGATTAACCTCTATTGCAAGCATCCGCAACTACAACAAAAGTATTAAGGTAAACCTAACCATAGCATGAAACATATGGATCCAAATCAGCCCCTTACGAAGCAATGCATAAACTAGGGTTTAAGCTTCTGTCACTCTAGCAACCCATCATCTACTTATTACTTCCCAATGCCTTCCTCTAGGCCCAAATAATGGTGAAGTGTTATGTAGTCGATGTTCACATAACACCACTAGAGGCTAGACAACATACATCTCATCAAAATAGCGAACGAATACCAAATTCACATGACTACTAATAGCAAGACTTCTCCCTTGTCCTCAGGAACAAACGTAACTACTCACAAAGAATATTCATGTTCATAATCAGAGGGGTAATAATATGCATAAAGGATCTGAACATATGATCTTCCACCAATTAAACCAACTAGCATCAACTACACGGAGTAATTAACACTACTAGCAACCTACTAGTACCAATCCCGAACTTGGAGACAAGAATTGGATACAAGAGATGAACTAGGGTTTTGAGATGAGATGGTGCTAATGAAGATGTTGATGGAGATTGCCCTCTCCCGATGAGAGGAGCGTTGGTGATGACGATGGCGACGATTTCCCCCTCCGGGAGGGAAGTTTCCCCGGCAGAACAGCTCCGCCGAAGCCCTAGATTGGTTCCGCCAAGGTTCCGCCTTGTGGCGGCGGAGTTTCATCCCGAAAGGTTGCTTCTTATTTTTTTATCAACGAAAAACTTCATATAGGAGAAGATGGTCATCAGACAGCCACCAGGGGGCCCACGAGGTAGGGGGCGCACCCTAGGGGGGGGCGCCCCCACCCTCGTGGACAGGGTGTGGGCCCCCTGGGCTTCATCTTTGGCGAGGATTTTTCATTATTTATTATAAGGTATTCCATGGAGTTTCAGGACTTTTGGAGTTGTGCAGAATAGGTCTCTAATATTTGCTCCTCTTCCAGCCCAGAATTCCAGCTGCCAGCATTCTCCCTCCTTATGTAAACCTTGTAAAATAAGAGAGAATAGCCATAAGTATTGTGACATAATGTGAAATAACAGCCCATAATGCAATAAATATCGATATAAAAGCATGATGCAAAATGGACGTATCAACTCCCCCAAGCTTAGACCTCACTTGTCCTCAAGCGAAAGCCGATAACAATAAATATGTCCCCATGTTTAGAGGTAGAGGCGTCGATAAAAATAAAATACGGACATGAAGGCATCATGATTATTCTCATAACAGCAACATATATAGATATTGTCATATGATTACTTATGTTCAAGTGATGATCTATTCACAATGCAAAAGTATGAATCAGAAACATTATTGAGAACCAACAAACTATAACCTCAGTCATTGAAGCAATTGCAATTTATCATAACCTCAGAAAGAGTCTATGTCAGAGCTAAAAAGCAAGTCCACATACTCAACTATCATCTAGTCCTTCATAACTGCTAACACTCACGCAATACTTATGGTTACGGAGTTTTAATCAGACACAGAGAAAGATAGGGGCTTATAGTTTCGCCCCACAACCTTTTATCTCGAGGGTAATGTCAACAATAATAACTCATGCCCCTACATCCAATTAGATATAGATATATATATATATATATATATATATATATATATATATATCAGGTTCTTTCCAACATGCTGGGCTTGCCAAAGGATAAAATGAAAAGGAAATGTGAAGATCACCATGACACTTGCATAAGGTAGAAGATAATAATAAAAGATAGGCCCTTCGCAGAGGGAAGCAGAGGTTGCCATGCGCTTTTATGGTTGGATGCACAAAATCTTAATGCGAAAGAACGTCACTTTATATTGCCCCTTGTGATATGAACCTTTATTATGCAGTCCGTCGCTTTTATTACTTCCACATCACAAGATCATATAAAGCTTATTTCTCCCACACTAATCATACATATTTAGAGCAATTTTTATTGCTTTGCACTGATGACAACTTACTTGAAGGATCTTATTCAATCCATAGGTAGATATGGTGGACTCTCATGGCAAAACTGGTTTAAGGGTATTTGGAAGCACAAGTAGTATCTCTACTTGGTGCTGAGAATTTGGCTAGCATGAGGGGGAAAGGAAAGCTCAACATGTTGGATGATCCGTGACAATATACTTTATCTCAGATATAAGAAAACATAACCCATTACGTTGTCTTCCTTGTCCAACATCAACTCTTTAGCATGTCATATTTTGATGAGTGATCCCAATCATAAAAGATGTCAATAATAGTATATTTATATGTGAAACCTCTCTTTCCTTATTAATTCCTATTAATTGCAACGATGACCAAAGCTATGTCTACCAACTCCCAACAACTTTTAATCGTCACACTCTTTCTATGTGAAGTCATTACTATCAATAATATCAATACAAACGTTTGTTTCTTCTTATTCTTTTTCTCTTTCTTTTATTCACCCAAGATCATGGTAAGAAAATCAAGCCCTTGACTCAACACTAATCTTTATTATATAGCTCACGGACTCGATTACATAGAGAGATCATAAGGCAAAACTCAAAACTAGATCATGCCATAAACTTTATTCTACTAGATCAAAATACTACTAATAGGATCGAACTAAGGAAAACGGTAGAGATAGGAGTTGTGATTATGGTACGATACCGGGGCACCTCCCCCAAGCTTGGCAGTTGCCAAGGGGAGTGCCCATACCCATGTGATTATGTCTCCTTGGTTGGTGAAGAAGGTGGAGGTGCTGTTGATGATGCGGGCTTGTCATCCATCTTCCAAGGCATAGGTTCACCATCATAGAAGGATGATCGAGTCTCCGGAATCCTCGAATCTGCAGCCAAACTCATTCTTTTGAATCTATATTCATACTCATAGTTTTGGTTTTGCAGGTCATAGATTTGGGCTTGGAGGTGCTCGATCTTCTCATGTAGCTTGAAGATGGCCTCCTCGGTGTTCTTGGCATCCGGCTTGTAGTTGTTAGTGAACTCCACGAGCATCGTGTGGCTAGCGTTGATTCCATGCTCCACCATCCCTTGGCACTTGAAAACTTGTTGATCCATTGCTTCGAGCCTCGTCTCCACGCTTCCGGTTCCCTTTGGTCCCTCAGCATCGCGGATGTGCAGCAACCCATCACGCATCTCGATGGTTTGGGGGTGTCGCAGCACCTCCGCGAGGTAAGGGTTGATGACCTTCTCGAAGAACTTGTCCTTGGAAGCACTTGGGGACGTCATGATAATCTAGATCTATTAGAAAAACAGCTCGAAACAAGAACATAGAATATTTGCGTGATACAGGAGTCAAAACCTTCGGGAGAATATATAGTGAATTTTTACCGACCAAAATACGTATCATGCAAGAAAATGGAGTCCGGAAGGAACACGAGGTGCTCAGGGGGGTAGGGCGCGCCCTCCACCCTTGTCGGGCCCTCGTGTCCTTCCCGGACTGCTACTTAATTTTCTATTTTTCTAAATATTCCAAAACGGAGGAATATTGCCTTAAAAATTGTTTTGGAGTCGGTTTACTTACCATACCACATACCTATTCCTTTTCGGAGTCTGAAACATTCTGGAAAGTGTCCCTTATGTATTCCTCCGGGGTTACGGTTTCAATAATATTGGTTTCAATATTTATGGGATTACCTGAGATATAATGTTTAATTATTTGACCGTTTACCACCTTCCGATTTGTGCCTTCGAAGTTGTTGATTTTTATGGCACCGAAACGGTAGACCTCCTATATAACATAGGGGCCTTCCCATTTAGAGAGAAGTTTCCCTGCAAAAAATCTTAAACGAGAGTTGTATAGCAATACATAATCACCTACATTAAACTCACGCTTTTGTATCCTTTTGTCATGCCATCTTTTAACCTTTTCTTTAAACAACTTGGCATTTTCATAAGCTTGGGTTCTCCATTCATCAAGTGAGCTAATATCAAATAACCTCTTTTCACCGGCAAGTTTGAAATCATAATTGAGCTCTTTAATAGCCCAATATGCCTTATGTTCTAGTTCGAGAGGTAAGTGACATGCTTTTCCATATACCATTTTATACGGAGACATACCCATAGGATTTTTATATGCAGTTCTATAGGCCCATAATGCATCATCAAGTTTCTTGGACCAATTCTTTCTAGACCTATTGACAGTCTTTTGCAAAATTAATTTGAGTTCTCTATTACTCAATTCTACTTGACCACTAGACTGTGGGTGATACGGAGATGCAATTCTATGATTGACGTCATATTTAGCAAGCATTTTACGGAAAGCACCATGAATAAAATGTGAACCACCATCAGTCATTAAATATCTAGGGACTCCAAACCTCGGAAAAATAACTTCTTTAAGCATTTTAATAGAAGTGTTATGATCAACACTACTAGTTGGAATAACTTCTACCCACTTAGTAACGTAATCAACAACAACTAAAATATGTGTATATCCATTAGAGGCAGGAAAAGGTCCCATATAATCAAAGCACCAAACATCAAATGGTTCAATAACAAGTGAATAATTCATAGGCATTTCTTGACGTCTACTAATATTACCAATTCTTTGACATTCATCACAAGATAGGACAAACTTACGGGCATCCTTGAAGAGAGTAGGCCAATAAAAACTGGATTGCAATACCTTATGTGCAGTTCTATCTCCAGCATGGTGTCCTCCATAAGTTTCGGAGTGGCACTTGCGTAGGATCTGTTCCTGTTCATGCTCAGGTACACAACGTCTAATAACACCATCTACTCCTTCTTTATAAAGATGTGGGTCATCCCAAAAGTAATGTCTCAAATCATAGAAGAACTTTTTCTTTTGTTGGTATGTGAAGCTAGGTGGTATAAATTTAGCAACTATGTAATTAGCATAATCAGCATACCAAGGAGTACTACGAGAAGTACTTATGAAATTTAATTGTTCATCAAAAAAGCTATCATCAATAGGTAGTGGGTCATCAAGAACATTCTCTAACCTAGATAAGTTGTCTGCAATGGGGTTCTCAGCTCCTTTTCTATCAAAAATATGTAAATCAAATTCTTGTAGCAAGGGAACCCATCTAATAAGTCTAGGTTTAGCATCTTTCTTCTCCATAAGATATTTAATAGTAGCATGATCAGTGTGGATAGTTACTTTAGAATCAACAATATAAGGTCTGAACTTATCACAAGCAAATACAACTGCTAAAAGTTCTTTTTCAGTAGTAGCATAATTTCTTTGAGCATTGTCTAGAGTCTTACTAGCATAATGGATAACATTTAATTTCTTATCAACTCTTTGCCCTAGAACAGCACCTACAGCATAATCGCTAGCATCACACATAATTTCAAAAGGTAAATTCCAATCAGGTGGCTGAACAATAGGTGCAGAGACTAATGCTTTCTTAAGTATTTCAAATGCTTCTACAGAATCATCATCAAAGACAAATGGTATATCTTTTTGTAATAAATTAGTCAGAGGCTGAGAAATTTTTGATAAGTCCTTAATGAACCTCCTATAAAATCTGGCGTGCCCAAGGAAACTTCTTATACCATTGATGTCCTTGGGACATGGCATCTTTTCAATAGCATCAACCTTGGCTTTGTCAACTTCAATACCTCTTTCAGAAACTTTATGCCCCAAGACAATACCTTCATTAACCATAAAGTGGCACTTTTCCCAATTCAAGACAAGATTAGTTTCTTCACATCTCTGCAAAACTCGATCAAGATTGCTCAAGCAATCATCAAAAGAAGATCCATAGACGGAAAAGTCGTCCATGAAAACCTCACAAATCTTTTCACAAAAGTCAGAGAATATAGCCATCATGCATCTTTGAAAGGTAGCAGGTGCATTACATAAACCAAAAGTCATATGTCTATAAGAAAAAGTACCAAAAGGGCATGTAAAAGTAGTGTTTGATTGATCTTTAGCCAACACGGGTATTTGAGAGAAATCAGAATAACCATCTAGAAAGCAGTAATGTGTATGTTTGCATAATCTTTCTAGCATTTGATCGATAAAAGGTAAGGGGTAATGATCTTTCTTAGTAGCCTTATTTAATTTGCGGAAATCAATTACCATCCTATAACCTGTAATAATTCTTTGTGGAATCAATTCATCTTTATCATTAGGAACAATAGTAATACCTCCCTTCCTAGGGACACAATGAACAGGACTTACCCACTGACTATCAGCAACGGGATAAATTATACCTGCCTCCAGAAGCTTTAGTATTTCTTTTCTTACCACTTCTTTCATTTTAGGATTCATACGTCGTTGAGGATCACAAACTGGTTTGGCATCTGCTTCCAAATTTATTTTATGTTGACATAGAGTGGGACTAATGACCTTAAGATCATCAAGAGTATATCCAATAGCAGCACGGTGCTTCTTCAGAGTTTTCAATAATCTTTCTTCTTCATGCTCTGGAAGGTTAGCACTAATAATAACAAGATATATCTTCTTTTCATCAAGATAAGCATATTTAAGATTATCAGGAAACGGTTTAAGCTCAAACACGGGATCACCCTTAGGTGGAGGGGGATCCCCTAGGATTTCAACAGGCAAATTGTGTTTCAGAATAGGTTCCTATTTAAAGAATACTTCATCTATTTCCCTTATTTCATTCATAAACATATCATTCTCATGGTCTAGCAAATGTTGTTCTAAAGGATCACTAGGAGGTACGGCAATAGAAGCAAGACCAATAATTTCATCCTTATTAGGCAATTCTTCTTCATGGCGTTGTTTACTAAATTTAGAGAAATTAAATTCATGAGTCATATCATCTAAGCCGACAGTAACAACATCCCTTGTGCAATCTATGGTAGCATTAACAGTATTCAAGAAGGGTTTACCAAATATAATGGACAAAAGCTATCTTGTGGGGAACCAAGAACAAGAAAATCAGCAGGATATTTAGTTTTCCCACACAAGACTTCAACATCTCTAACAATTCCCATTGGTGAAATAGTATCTCTATTAGCAAGTTTAATAGTAACATCAATTTCTTCTAACTCAACAGGTGCAATGTCATGCATAATTTCTTGGTATAAGTCAATAGGTATTGCACTAGCACTAGCACCCATATCACATAAGCCATGATAACAATGTTCTCCTATTTTAACAGAAATAACAGGCACGCCTACCACATGTCTATTTTTATCTTTAGCACAAGGTTTAGCAATTCTAGCAGTTTCACCGTAGAACTGAATAACATGCCCATCAATATTATCAGACAAGAGATCTTTAACAATAGCAATATTAGGTTCTACTTTAACTTTCTCAGGAGGTGTATATGTTTTAATATTGCTTTTACGAACCACAGTTGAAGCTTTAGCGTGATCCTTTATCCTAACGGGGAAAGGTGGTTTCTCAACATAACAAGTAGGAACAATAGGATCATTATAAGTGACAGTCTTTTCTTCAACTTTAATTGGTGCAGCTACTTTTACTTCTATGGGAGGATGATATTTAAACCACTTCTCCTTAGGGAGATCAACATAAGTAGCAAAAGATTCACAGAAAGAAGCTACTATCTCATAATCAAGCCCATATTTAGTGCTAAAATTACGGAAAATATCGGTATCCATAAAAGATTTAACACAATCAAACTTAGGTGTCATACCTGACTCCTTACCTTTGTCGAGATCCCAATCTTCAGAGTTGCATTTAATTCTATCCAATAAATCCCATCTAAATCCAATAGTCTTCATCATAAAAGAGCCAGCACAAGAAGTATCGAGCATGGTGCGATTATTTTCAGAAAGCCGAGCATAAATTTTTTGAAGAATTGTTTCTCTTGGGAGCTCATGATTGGGGCATGAATATAACATTGATTTAATCCTCCCCCAAGCTTGAGCGATGCTTTCTCCTTCGCGAGGCCAAAAATTATATATATAATTGCGATCACGATGAACAAGATGCATAGGGTAATACTTTTGGTGAAATTCCAATTTCAATCTTCTATAGTTCCATGATCTCGTATCATCAAATAGCCTATACCATATCAATGTGTATCCCTTCAAAGATAAAGGGAAGACCTTCTTCTTAGCAACATCATCGGGTATACCTGCAAGCTTAAATAATCCACAAACTTCATCCACATATATTAGGTGTTCATCAGGATGCTTTGTTCCATCTCCTGTAAAAGGATTAGCTAGCAGTTTTTCTATCATACCCGAAGGATACTCATAAGGAATTTCATTTTCAATAGGTTCAGTAGGTTGAGGAGAAACTCTTTGCTCTACTGGTCGGGGTGAAGATACCCCGAACAAGCCCCTCAGAGGATTACTTTCCATAGTAACAAGTGACAGTAAATTTCAGCACACTATATAAATTTTTCCTTACCAAATTCCACCTACCAAAGGCGCTTCACTCCCCGGCAATGACGCCAGAAAAGAGTCTTGATGACCCACAAGTATAGGGGATCTATCGTAGTCCTTACGATAAGTAAGAGTGTCGAACCCAACGAGGAGCAGAAGGAAATGATAAGCGGTTTTCAGCAAGGTATTCTCTGCAAGTACTGAAATAAGTGGTAACAGATAGTTTTGTGATAAGATAATTTGTAATGAGCAACAAGTAACAAAAGTAAATAAAGTGCAGCAAGATGGCCCAATCCTTTTTGTAGCAAAGGACAAGCCTGGACAAACTCTTATATAAGGAAAAGTGCTCCCGAGGACACATGGGAATATCGTCAAGCTAGTTTTCATCACGTTCATATGATTCGCGTTCGGTACTTTGATACTTTGACATGTGGGTGGACCGGTGCTTGGGTGATGTTCTTACTTGAACAAGCATCCCACTTATGATTAACCTCTATTGCAAGCATCCGCAACTACAACAAAAGTATTAAGGTAAACCTAACCATAGCATGAAACATATGGATCCAAATCAGCCCCTTACGAAGCAACGCATAAACTAGGGTTTAAGCTTCTGTCACTCTAGCAACCCATCATCTACTTATTACTTCCCAATGCCTTCCTCTAGGCCCAAATAATGGTGAAGTGTTATGTAGTCGACGTTCACATAACACCACTAGAGGCTAGACAACATACATCTCATCAAAATATCGAACGAATACCAAATTCACATGACTACTAATAGCAAGAGTTCTCCCTTGACCTCAGGAACAAACGTAACTACTCACAAAGCATATTCATATTCATAATCAGAGGGGTAATAATATGCATAAAGGGTCTGAACTAGGGATGGAAATTTTATCCATGGATCTGCATACTCATGGATACCCGACCCGGTTGGGCAAGGGTATGGAGCGCATTTCTGCCCATGGGTCCGTGGATATGGATACCCACAAACAGCTGGGTCGTGCACGGTTATAGTTTGTTCTCCATGGATATCCAATGGATACCCGTATGACATGTGGGGCCATATGCCAGTGACAGTAGAAAGGGCGAATCAATGGCAAATGGCAGGCAATATGCAATTGGTGCCATAAGCTATATGCTGCAGAATCAACCTCTGGTATGCCACACTTAAGGACTCATCGTATTACTTGTTTCCTACTTCTGCATGTAGTTTATGTTGTCATTTGTGAGTGAATGATGGTGAGTTCATTTGATCTTTATGAAGGCTTCATCCTGACTTTTCTTTGCCCATGGAGCTCCATGGGTATGTGGGTATCTAGTGGGTTTGGGCATGGGCACAAGTTGTGCCCATGGATAATTTGGTGGATGGGCAGAGGGTAGGAAGATGGGTCATGGGTTGGATTTGGACCAGCTCCACCCGCCCCAGACTCGACCCATTGCATCCCTAATCTGAACATATGATCTTCCACCAATTAAACCAACTAGCATCAACTACAAGGAGTAATTAACACTACTAGCAACCTACTAGCACAAATCCCGGACTTGGAGACAATAATTGGATAAAGAGATGAACTAGGGTTTTGAGATGAGATGGTGCTGATGAAGATGTTGATGGAGATTGCCCTCTCCCGGTGAGAGGATGATGTCTACTACACAACCTTCTTCTTGTAGACATTGTTGGGCCTCCAAGTGCAGTGGTTTGTAGGACAGTAGCAAATTTCCCTCAAGTGGATGACCTAAGGTTTATCAATCCGTAGGAGGCGTAGGATGAAGATGGTCTCTCTCAAGCAACCCTGCAACCAAAAAACAAAGAGTCTCTTGTGTCCCCAACACACCCAATACAATGGTAAATTGTATAGGTGCACTAGTTCGGCGAAGAGATGGTGATACAAGTGCAATATGGATAGTAGATAAAGGTATTTGTAATCTGAAATTATAAAAACAGCAAGATAACTAATGATAAAAGCGAGCGTAAACGGTATTGCAATGAGTTGAAACAAGGCCTAGGGTTCATACTTTCACTAGTGCAAGTTCTCTCAACAATGATAACATAATTGGATCACATAACTATCCCTCAACATGCAAGAAAGAGTCACTCCAAAGTCACTAATAGCGGAGAACAAACGAAGAGATTATGGTAGGGTACGAAACCACCTCAAAGTTACTTTCCAATCAATCCGTTGGGCTATTCCTCTAAGTGTCACAAACAGCCCTAGAGTTTGTACTAGAATAACACCTTAAGACACAAATCAACCAAAACCCTAATGTCACCTAGATACTCCAATGTCACCTCAAGTATCCGTGGGTATGATTATACGATATGCGTCACACAATCTCAAATTCATCTATTCAACCAACACATAGAACCTCAAAGAGTGCCCCAAAGTTCCTACCGGAGAATCACGACGAAAACATGTGCGAACCCCTATGCATAGGTTCATGGGCAGAACCCGCAAGTTGATCACCAAAACATACATCGTGTGAATCACGTGATATCCCATTGTCACCACAGATATCCACGGCAAGACATACATCAAGTGTTTTCAAATCTTTAAAGACTCAATCCGATAATATAACTTAAAAGGGGAAACGCAATCCATTACAAGACAGTAGAGGGGGAAGAAACATCATAGGATCCAAATATAATAGCAAAGCTCGCGGTACATCAAGATCGTACGACCTTAAGAACATGAGAGAGGGAGAGATCAAACACATATCTACTGGTACATACCCTCAGCCCCGAGGGAGAACTACTCCCTCCTCGTCATGGAGAGCACCGGGATGATGAAGATGGCCACTGGAGAAGGATTGCCCCCTCCGGCAGGGTGCCGGAACGGGTCTAGATTGGCTTTCGGTGGCTATGGAGGGTTCTGGCAGCGGAACTCCCGATCTATTGTGCTCCTGAATGTTTTTATGGTATATGGAGATATATAGGCGGAAGAAGTACATCAGGGGGGCCATGAGGGGCTCATGAGGGTGGAGGGCGCGCCCAGGGGGGTGGGCGCGCCCCCCTGCCTCATGACCTCCTCGCAGATCCCCCGACGTGCACTCCAAGTCTTCCGGGCTTCTTTGCTTCCAAAAATGAGTTCCGTGAAGTTTCAGGTCAATTGGACTCCGTTTGATTTTCCTTTTCTTCGAAACCCTAAAACACGGTAAAAACAGAAATTGGCACTGGGCTCTGGGTTAATAGGTTAGTCCCAAAAATGATATAAAAGTGTATAATAAAGCCCATAAACATTCAAAACAATAAATAATATAGCATGGAGCAATCAAAAATTATAGATACATTGGAGACATATCAGGATCCCCAAGATTAAATTCCTGCTCGTCTAGGTAAATGATAAAAACAGAATTTTTGATGCGGAGTGCTACTTGGCATAATTTCAATGTGATTCTTATTAATTGTGGTATGAATATTCAGATCCATAAGATTCAAGACAAAATTTCATATTGACATAGAAATAATAATACTTCAAGCATACTAACTAAGAAATTATGTCTACTCAAAATAACATGGCCAAAGAAAGCTATCCCTACAAAATCATATAGTCTGGATATTCTCCATCTTCACCACACAAAATATTTAAATCATGCACAACCCCGATGACAAGCCAAGCAATTGTTTCATACTTTTGATGTTCTCAAACTTTTTCAATCTTCACGCAATATATGAGTGTGAGCCATGGACATGGCACTATAGGTGGAATAGAATGGTGGTTGTGGAGAAGACAAAAAGGAGAAGATGGTCTCACATCAACTAGGCGTATCAACGGGCTATGGAGATACCCATCAATAGATATCAATGTGAGTGAGTAGGGATTGCCATGCAACGGATGCACTAGAGCTATAAGTGTATGAAAGCTCAAAAAGAAACTAAGTGGGTGTGCATCCAACTTGCTTGCTCACGAAGACCTAGGGCATTTTGAGGAAGCCCATCATTGGAATATACAAGCCAAGTTCTATAATGAAAGATTCCCACTAGTATATGAAAGTGACAACATAGGAGACTCTCTATCATGAAGATCATGGTGCTACTTTGAAGCACAAGTGTGGTAAAAGGATAGTAGCATTGTCCCTTCTCTCTTTTTCTCTTTTTGTGGGCCTTCTCTTTTTTTATGGCCTCTTTTCTCTTTTTTTATTTGGGCTTCTTTGGCCTCTTTTATTTATTTATTTTTCATCCGGAGTATCAACCCGACTTGTGGGGGAATCATGGTCTCCATCATCCTTTCCCCACTGGGACAATGCTCTAATAATGATGATCATCACACTTTTATTTACTTACAACTCAAGAATTACAACTCGATTCTTAGAACAAGATATGACTATATGAATGCCTCCGGCGGTGTACCGGGATGTGCAATGACTCATGAGTCACATGTATGAAAGAATTATGAATGGTGGCTTTGCCATAAATACGATGTCAACTACATGATCATGCAAAGCAATATGACAATGATGAAGCGTGTCATAATAAACGGAACGGTGGAAAGTTGCATGGCAATATATCTCGGAATGGCTATGGAAATTCCATGATAGGTAGGTATGGTGGCTGTTTTGAGGAAGGTATATGGTGGGTTTATGATACCGGCAAAGGGTGCGCGGTATTAGAGAGGCTAGCAGTGGTGGAAGGGTGAGAGTGCGTATAATCCATGGACTCAACATTAGTCATAAAGAACTCACATACTTATTGCAAAAATCTATTAGTTATCGAAGCAAAGTATTACGCGCATGCTCCTAGGGGGATAGATTGGTAGGGAAAGACCATCGCTCGTCCCCGACCGCCACTCATAAGGAAGACAATCAATAAATAAATCATGCTCCGACTTCATCACATAATGGTTCACCATACGTGCATGCTACGGGAATCACAAACTTCAACACAAGTATTTCTCAAATTCATAACCACTCAACTAGCATGACTCTAATATCACCATCTCCATATCTCAAAACAATTATCAAGTATCAAACTTCTCATAGTATTCAACACACTCATAAGAGAATTTTATTATTCTCGAGCTGAACGTGTGCTAAAACTCAGAGGTGCCGTAGTTACGGTGCTTGATCGGTTGGGCTGTGAAGACATACGACTACATCAACCGCGTTGTCATAATGCTTCCGCTATCGGTCTATGAGGGTACGTAGACAACACTCTCCCCTCTCGTTGCTATGCATCACTGCCGGGGTACTGATCCACGGGCACCTATGGGACCGGCGGACCGGGTCCCTTTCAGTTCGGCGGGGGCGGAGATCGTGCAAAGAGCAAATCGAGGCGATGCATGCGAGCGATTTACCTAGGTTCGGGCCGCACGGATGCGTAAAACCCTACTCCTGCTTTGTGGTTTGTATTGATTTCTTGCTTGGGAGCGCGGAGTGCTACAGTACACACCAGCAGCTAGCGAGACCGAGCGTCAGTGTTCGAACCCCCCTCTACGTTGCACACGAGCCTCCTTTTATATGCTCAAGGGGTTACCGACAGGTGGCAACAGAGGTAAAGGGCAAAAATGGAAAGGTGCTGTGGTAGGCACAGCTACCTGCTAGAGTGTATCATACCTAACCCTGACGGCAGGGGACAAGGGTCTTAAATGCCCGTCTATGTCGCCTAAACAGTGCGAAAAGGGACCGCCAAGGACGCCACCGTTCCCCATGATGGCGATCTTGTCAGCGCCGCTTGCCACCGCATGTCCCTAGCTGCACAGCCTTCCGCCACGTACGCCTGGAAGGGCCCCAGAGCGACACGTTGGTGGATGTGCTGGAGCGCGGGCGCGGAGAGGTGGCTTGCCGCGGCAAGCGCCTTCCCGCGGCCGTTGTCTTGTCGCGTCCGGGAGCTTGTCGCTCATCGGGTCTTGCCGGAACGCGTGGTGCGCCGCGGCAAGTTCCTTGAAATTCCTTGAGTGGCCTTCCCGGCAAGCTCCTCTTGCCGGGGTCTTGTCTTCTTGACTTGGACACTTTGTTCTTGAATGGCTCCAAAGGAACCACGGAGGATCTTGGCGGTCACCCGGCAAGCCTTGCCGCGGGATGCTACGACTGCCCGTGCACAAGTTCGGGATACTAGGGTACCCCTACTCTAGTACACCGACAGGAGCCCCCGGGCCTGGGCCATACACGGTGCCGAGCGCTGTTGGGCCAGGCCCAAAACAGGGCACGGGCACGCGCGGCCTAGGTTACGCCGTATCTCACTCCGTATCCACCGCGCCCTCCCCGAACGGCACGCGTTGAATGCGGCGTCGTGGGGGAGGTCGTGGGGGTTTCTTTATTCGGAAATGCGGAACGTCCGCCCCCTCCCCCTTTATAAGCAGGGGAAACAGGGGCAGTTGGCCCACTCGCCCGTTGCCGTTCCCAATCTCAGAAATCTCCGCCGCTCCCTTGCCTCCCCAAAGCTGAGAGAGAGAGCAGCGCTCGGCCCCCCATCACCACTAGCACCACCAACGCCGTCGACCTCCTCCACTACTTCCGCCATGGCTCCAAAAGCCGACAAGGGGAAGACCATGAAGACGACCGAGGCGCAGCGGCTCGCGGCGCTGCGGAAGGAGCGGTCTATCTTCCCCCCCAAGCTTGGCGCTAAGGAGCTGAGGGAGAACTACTATTTGTTCTGGTCGGCGGAGACGCGCGCGCATCCGCGCACAAAGGTTCTCCCCGCTGCCGCTTGGAAGAAGGCTCCGAATGGGTACCCCTTCTTCACATTGTTCTTCTATTGCGGGCTCTGCCCGCCCTTCTCTGATTTCTTCTGCGACATCATGAACACCTATGGATTCCATCTCCTTGACTTCACCCCCAACGCTGTCCTGACAATGGCAGTTTTCGCACACCTCTGCGAAAACTTTGTCGGAGTCCTTCCCAACGTAGCCCTCTTCCGCCACTTTTTCATACCCCGAGTAGAGAGAGGAGAGCCTCTATCCGGCGGGATTGCCTGGATCTCAAGGCCCGGCAAGAAAGAGACCTATCTGGAGGGAGAATTCCGCGGCAAGTGGGAGGAGTGGAGAGCTGATTGGTGCTGGATTGACGAGGAGAGCCCGCAGCCATTTACCATCCAACGCCGAACCCCAGTAGCACGCGGCAGCGATTGGAGTGACATGGCTCCGGAGGACGCCAGGCTGAAGATTGCCGTCACCAGGATCCTGCGCCTGAGGCTTGCCGGGCTTACTGTTGGCGCTGTTGGCGCAGACTTCCTTCGCCGCCGCATCGCCCCCCTGCAGGAACGGGGGAGGCCCACTTGGGAGTTCAAGAACGCGGCAGACATCATGAGGCTGCGGCCAGGCCTCAATTACAACTTCACAGTCCTGGAGCTCAACGCGATGCTGCAGGAGCTGTTCAAATATGACCCCCAGCATCCCGAGGTGTTCAGGTTGCCGGGGGGCGTCGTGACTTTGTGCAACAATTCCGCGCTCGACCGCATCCGTGCAATGATGCCGGAGTGCGACTCGCACGGGATTGTGCCAACTTGGCAGGAGCCTGCAGACGAGGTCGTGCAGCAATTCTTCGACGACTTGGTGGAAGTGCCAATCTGCCTCGACGAGAAGGACGGCCTCACCCGCGACACCACGGATGCGGAGATGGCGCTCATCGCCACTAGGCTAGAGGAGGCAGCGGCAGCCACAGCCGCGGGCGAGTTCGGGTTCACTGTGCAGGAGGCCGATGCAGCAGAAGCGGCAAGCCGTGCCGAGCAAGGGGAGCCTGCCGGCAAGAAGGGGCTTGCAGGGCAAGACACCGAGCTGAGCGAGCCCGCCAAGGACACGAGCGGCTCGTTGCAAATCGACTCTTCTTCCACCTCGTCTTCAGACAGCCCACCAGAAGCAGAGCCTCCATCCCCACCAAGAAGGCGTCTCCGCAAGGTTGGTGATGTGGCGGAGCGGCAAGCGGGCCAACAGTCGCCACGCCGCGTGACACGCTCGACCACGGCAAACACCGTTGCCGCGGGAGCGCCTCATGCTACGACGGCAACTGGAGCGGAGTCTAGCCGGACCACCGCTTCAGTCCCTGCCGCTACTCACGCCGCGCCGACAACCGGAGCGGGGTCGTCTCAGACCGCCGCCACTGCTCCCGCCAAGCGGCCAAGGGAAGCTTCTCCTCCGCCTCCTCGTGCCGGGCGCACGCCAGGCTTTTACTTCTCCGCGTTAAGCTCCGACGAGGAAGAAGAAGAAGAGTAAGCTTCTCTTGTTGTACTTGCATTTCCTCAACTCTTGCTGTTGGTCTTGTTTCTCACTTGCTTTTCCCTGAATCTGTTCCTCTTTAGGACTCTGGCCCAGAGAGCGGCAAAGAGAGCTAAGGCCCCGGTGATCATCATCGAGGACGAGCCCACTGCGACAACAGGTGGCGCGCCCGAGACAACCTTGCCGGAGCCGGCGACTTTCCTCCATGGCAGCCCCCAGCGTAAGTGTGTGAATTATTTTCCGCGGCGAGGCGCACATGGGTACTTGTCTTTGCTGATATCTGCTTGTTGACTTGTGTAGGAGCCGAGCAGCCCCACCAGGAGCCAAGGGAGAATCCCCCGACAAGGGAGAATTCTCCGGCAAGGGAAGGCTTCCCGGTGAGGGAGAAGTCTCCGGCAAGGGAGGGTTCTCCGGCGAGGGACAGCGCCAGCGGCCCCCCGACGACGGAGACCACGACCGCAGAGCCTGGTGCAGGTACTCCCCTTGCTTCAAAACTTCTTTTGGATCCTTCTTTTCTTGATCTTTATGGGTTTCTGCTAGATTCTGTTTGACTCTTCTCCCCTTTTCCGGCCGTCAGATCCATCCGCTGCGGAGCAGATGGAGACAGAGGTCGCCGCCGACGAAGCAGCCGGTGCTGGAGACGCCACCGGCGCAGAGGCCGCCAAGGCTGACGCCGCAGCAACTGGCGAGGAATCTGGCGATCGTACTGACGGCCCAGAGGCCGCAGGAGCGCCAGGCGCTACGCCGACCGCCGACCCATCTGCCGAAGCCGCAGCGCCAAGTTCCAAGGAGCCCCAGCCGGGCGTTTATTTGAAGGCCGGTGACGACGTCTTCATCAATCTTCCCTGGGCATCAAGCTCCAGAGCGCCGGTCGAGGGGGAGGTCTTCAACAGAGAAGTGCTCGCCTCCGCGGGTCTGAAGCTGGTCGACGCGCCAAGCAGCAGCAGCAACGAGCCCGAAGAAGAGCGGCTGCTGCGCAGGTTGATGTCGCTCTACCGCGCGCGACAAGCCAAGCTGGAGTCCCGCGAGGCGCTTGTCACGAAGGCGGGAGCAGACATTGAAAAGCGCGCGGAAGAGCTCGGGGGTTTCCACCGGGAAGCCCTCCGATCCCTGGCGGAGGAGCGGGAGCAGCTCGCTGAAGCGCGGAAGGTCTTTCTCCTCGAGAAGGCTGAAGCCGAAGAGCGCCAGCGACTTGCCGCTGTGAAGCTAGCCGCGGAAGAGGGCGAGCTGGCGCAGCGGAAGGTCAATCTCGACGCCCACGAGGAGGAGCTTGCCTCGCGCGAGGAGAAGCTTGGCGGAGCCCTCAAGCAAGCGGAGGACGCTGCCGCCGCCGCCGAGGCCGCCAAGGAGGAGTTGAAGACGAAGGTGGCGCGGCTGGAGGCCGATCTCTCCGAGAAGGGCAAGGAGCTCAGCGCCGCCAAGGTCTCCAACGTGGATCTTGAGTTGAAGCTAACCACTTTGACCAAGACTCTGGACAGCGCCAAGAAGCGGGAGGCGGCCTTGAAGGAGGAAATCAAGGCCGACAAGGCGCTGCTGGAGAGCGCTGCCACCGCCCAGAACACCTTCAGGGAGACTGTGACGCACTGGACGGAGAGTCTGGTGAACGCCGCCACAGATATCGACAAGGAGCTGGCGCAGCTGGGGATGGAAGATCTTGGGTATCCCTCCGACGACAACCTCCAGCCCAGCGCCAAGCTCGTCCTATTCTTCAAGGGCGTGGCGACGGCCCTTCAGCGACTCCGAGAGAGGATCCCCAAGCAACTAGCTGACGAGTCGCGCGAGATCTGCGCAGGAGCCCTCGAGAAAGTGTTGATGAAGGTGGCCTTCCGCAATCCGGGCCTCCGCCTCACCAACATCCTCAGGTCCTTGCCGCCAGAAGCTGATCTGGAGGAGCTCAAGGCCCTTGTCGCACCCATTGTGGACAAGGTGAGCGGGATCAAGCGGGTCGAAGGCGATCGCGTAGATTAGGCCGCTCATTTCTTCTTTTCTTGTCGCTGCCCATCATGTCATGAAAACAATCTGTTAGAGCTGCGACAAGCTATCTTTGTAATGTAACTTGATTGTGGGCAATGATTGCAACGTTACTCCCTTTACTTGATTCCTCCCTTTGTATGTTTTTGCCCTACGCTTTTAGGGAACTTGCCGTGCAGGCACCTGAGCCGCGAGCGCTGAGTGCAGAACGTCAGCAGCCTGCTGGCGGTGCCGCTACCGGCAAGAAACCTTGTCGCAACTAGTTGCAGCTCACTTAAGTTGCTGAGCGAACTCGAAACAAAGTAAGGGCGCTAGCGGCTCACTTAAGTTGCTGAGCGGACTCGAAGCAAAGTAAGGGCGCTAGCAGCTCACTTAAGTTGTTGAGCGGACTCGAAACAAAGTAGGGGCGCAACTAGCTATGAGTTGGTTCCTCCGCGCACAGGTTTCCCATACAAAGTGTGGTCGTTCAAGGGAGATAACTTAAAATTTAAAAAAAATTGATTGCTCAAACTTTGGCAACTTAGCTTTTCTGTTGTTTGCTTCCCGGCAAGGCGAAACTTTCTTGAACGGCGCCTGGTCCATACCATCGTCTTCTCCTTTCCTCCCCGGCAAACTTGTGGGCGAGGAGAACCTTGATTTCAAAAGGAAGAAGAGACAATACAGATATGGAGCTTTACGGCTCCTTATTGCTTACCGTGGAGTAGGTGCTGCACAAAGTGTCAGATCATATATGCCAGAAAATAGAAAGCATAAAATTGACAAAATGTGCGGAGCACATGAGCTTTACTTATGCACGGGATCTGCGCCCGGCTTTATACAAAGGATTACATGCAACAGCGGCAAGACTTGTACAAAAGGTGGTTGCTGGAACAGGTTCCGACAACCGCGCCTTACGGGTAAAACTTACGAAGATGCTCAATGTTCCAGGAGTTGCTCACCGGAATGCCATCTTCGGTCTCAAGGCGGACAGCGCCAGGCCTAGTGACTCGTTTCACCCGGTAAGGGCCTTCCCACTTCGGCATCAACTTGTTGGAATTCTTGGCGGACTGAACGCGCCGAAGAACAAGGTCGCCTTCCTCGAGACTTCTGGCGTCAACTTTGCGGCTATGGTAGCGGCGCAAAGCTTGCTGGTAGCGAGCAGCTCGCACAGCAGCCTGAAGACGATCTTCCTCAAGGAGCAGCGCGTCATCTTGTCGCAGCCGCTCTTGCTCGAGCTCATCATAAGCGAGCACTCGAGGTGACCCGTATACGAGTTCTGTGGGGATAACTGCCTCTGCTCCATAGACTAGGGCAAAAGGTGTCTGTCCAGTGGCTCGATTTGGCGTCGTTCTGATCGACCAAAGAACCACCGGCAGCTCCTCGATCCAGTTTCTTCCGCACTTGTGCAGCCTGTCGAAAGTTCTGGTCTTGAGCCCGCGCAGCACTTCAGCATTTGCCCTCTCCGCTTGACCGTTGCTTCTCGGGTGAGCAACAGAAGCGAAGCAAACCTTGGCGCCAAGATCTTGGACGTACTGCGTGAAGGTGCAGCTCGTAAATTGCGTGCCGTTGTCGGTGATTATCCTGTTAGGGATCCCGAAGCGGCAAACAATCGACCTGAAGAACTTGACTGCTGACTGTGCTGTCACCTTCCTCACTGGTTCCACTTCCGGCCACTTTGTGAACTTGTCGATTGCAACGTACAAGTACTCAAAGCCCCCGACAGCTCGGGGAAAGGGGCCGAGGATGTCGAGCCCCCAGACCGAAAATGGCCAGGATAAAGGGATCGTCTGGAGAGCTTGAGCTGGTTGGTGTATCTGCTTGGAATGAAACTGACACGCTTCACACTTGGTTACTTGTGCAGTTGCATCCTGGAGGGCTGTTGGCCAGAAGAAACCTTGCCGGAAAGCTTTACCGACAAGTGCTCTTGCGCCAATGTGGTGACCACATATGCCTCCATGTATTTCTGCCAACAGCTTTTGTCCATCTTCCCGGGGAATACACTTCAATTTCACACCGTTGAGTCTTCTTCTGTACATTGTCTTGTCGACAAACTGGTACATACTTGACTGCCGGGCTACTCTCTCCGCTTCTTCTTGCTCTTCGGGAAGTCCTCCTGTCTGAAGGAAATGGACAATCTGCTGTGCCCATGCTGGAGCTTGTGGCTCGACAACAAGGACTAAAGGAAAATCTGCTGCTGCGGGAACATCCGCTTCCACGGCAAGAACCTGTGGCTCTGCCGGAGCTTGACGTTCCCCAACAAGCTTGCCGGAGCAAAACTTGTCTAGAGCTTCTGCTTCAACGGAACAAACCCTAGGGCTTGCCGGAGCATCTTGCTCCTCAGCGCTCTTGGTGTTGATCTTGGAGACTGCTGCGGGAATATCCGCTTCTACGGCAAGAACCTGCGGCTCTGCCGGAGCGTGATGTTCCCCGGCAAGCTTGCCGGAGCAAAACTTGTCGGGAGCTCCTGCTTCAACGGAATAAACCATAGGGTCTGCCGGAGCAGACTGCTCCTCATCACTCTTGGCGTTGATCTTGGGGACCTTCTTGGCGGCGGCTTCGGGAAGCTCTGCCGGCAAATAGTCACCAGAAACCAACTTCCTCTTCTTGCTCTGTCCAGTTGATGGCGTTACGGATGGCTGAGTCAGCTTGAGCACAAAGATCCCTGGTTCCACAGGTAACTTAAGTGCGGCACACTTTGACAGGCCATCTGCAATGGCGTTCTGAGCTCTTGGAACATACTCCATTTGTAGGCTGTCAAAGTGTTCTTCTAGCTTTCTCACTTCGTCGACGTAGGCTTCCATCAACGGACTCTGATAGCTCTTGTTCACTTGGCGGACGACAAGCTGCGAGTCACCCCTGACAATGAGCTTCTTGATCCCAAGGTCTGCCGCGATCCTGAGACCGGCAAGCAAGCCCTCATATTCTGCAGTATTGTTCATTGCTTGCTCCTTGGGGAAGTGCATCTGGACTACGTACTTGAGGTGCTCACCGGTGGGTGCGACAAGCAGCACGCCAGCGCCGGCGCCTTGTAGCGAAAAGGCACCATCAAAGTACATCAGCCACTCTTTGCTTGCTTCCTTGTCGGGGATGCTCGTTTCTGGAATTTCTTCATTTGGTGTTGGCGTCCATTCTGCTATGAATTCTGCTAATGCTTTGCTCTGGATAGTTGAAGTGCTTTCAAACTTGAGGCCAAAGCTTGACAGTTCCAGTGCCCACTCAACAATCCTGCCTGTCGCTTCTGGATTCTGCAGTATCCTCTTCAGCGGAAAGCGAGTGACAACTGTGATCTCATGTGCTTGGAAGTAATGGCGCAGCTTTCTCGAGGCCATGAGAAGGCCGAAAAGCAATTTCTGCACACCAGAGTACCATGACCTAGCCCCCTGCAGAAGGGAACTGACAAAGTAAACTGGGCGCTGCACCATCTTCTTGTGTATCTCGTCGTGTATCTGCGCAGATCCATCTTTGTCGGGACCAGAGCTTGTCGGGGAAGCTCCCTGCTTGTCGCTGGATGCGCTTGCCGCGGTTGCTAGCTCATCATCTACCTCCCTCTCTCCTACTAACGCAGCACTAACCACTTGATTGGTTGCCGCTATGTACAGTAGCAACTTCTCTTGTGGCTTAGGTGCGACAAGTATTGGAGGGGAGGACAGGTATCTCTTCAGGTCTTGCAGCGCAGCCTCCGCTTTCGGAGTCCATTTCATTGGACCTGCCTTTTTCAATAATTTGAAAAACGGCAGGGCGCACTCAGCAGACCGAGAGATAAACCTGCTGAGAGCAGCCACGCAACCGGCAAGTTTCTGTACATCCTTGACGCGCTTTGGTGCTTCAATCTGCTCAATGGCTTTGATCTTGTCGGGATTGGCTTCAATTCCCCGCTGAGACACGAAGAACCCGAGAAGCTTGCCAGAGGGAACTCCAAACACACACTTCTCTGGGTTGAGCTTGAGGCTGATCTTGCGCAGATTTGCAAAGGTCTCGTCTAAATCTTGAATCAGGGTTGCTCTGTCCTTGCTCTTGACCACTATATCATCCATGTAGGCTTCCACATTTCTGTGTATTTGTGGCTCAAGAGCAACATGGACTACTCTTGCAAATGTCGAACCAGCATTTTTTAATCCGAAAGGCATCCGTACGAAACAGTACGTGCCACATGGAGTAATAAATGCGGTCTTCTCCTCATCCTCTTCTGCCATGAAGATCTGATGATATCCTGAGTATGCGTCAAGAAATGAAAGCAAGTCACATCCGGCTGTGGAGTCAACAATATGGTCAATGCGCGGCAAAGGAAATGGGTCTTTGGGACAAGCTTTGTTAACATCGGTAATATCGATAGAAAGTCTCCATTTCCCGTTTGCCTTGCGCACGACTACAGGATTGGCCAACCACGTGGGATGGAGCACTCCTCTGACAAGGCCTGCTGCTTCCAGTTTCTTGATCTCTTCTGCAATGAATTCTTGGCGCTCCACTGCCTGCTTCCTGACTTTCTGCTTGACGGGCCGCGCATGGGGACAAACGGCAAGGTGGTGCTCAATCACTTTCCTGGGAACACCGGGGATGTCAGACGGCTGCCATGCAAACACGTCGACATTCGCCCGCAGGAAAGCAACGAGCGCGCTTTCCTATTTAGGGTCGAGCGTGGCACTGATGGTGAAGGTACCACCAGTGCCGTCCTCCTTGGCGGATACCTTCTTCGTCTCTGGCGGAGCTGCCATCGTCTTCTTGCACTTGCCGGTGGAGCTCGATGGTGCGTCCTCGACGGCAGCGCAGCACTCCGAAGAGGTGCGCTTGCCGGAGTGGGCATCAGAACTCTTGCCGGACTTGGTCTTCTTCCCCCCGGGAGCTTCAGCGGCAAGTGGATTGCGATCTGCCGTGGCTGCTGCTTCCCGGTAGATCTTGTCGGCACAGATAAGAGCATCCTTCTTGTCGCCGGGGACAGAAATGACGCTTATCGGGCCTGGCATCTTCAGCATGTTATATGCGTAGTGAGAGGCTGCCATGAACTTGGCGAGTGCTGGACGGCCAAGTATCCCATTGTAAGGCAATGGAATATCGGCAACATCGAATGTGACCTTCTCAGTCCTGAAGTTTAGCTCGCTGCCAAATGTTACCGGCAGCGTGACCTTCCCCTTCGGCTTGCTCCTTCCCAGATTGATTCCTTGGAATGTGCCGGTCTCTTCGAGCTCGCTGTCAGGGATCTGGAGTTTTTGGAGTACAGCGGAGGAGATCAGGTTTAAGCCGGCCCCGCCGTCAACTAGCATCTTGGTGACTTTGAGGTTGCGGATAGTTCGTGATACCAACATCGGCAAACACTCGACCGCAGTTGTGCGATCAGGGTGATCCTCAATGTCGAAGATGATAGGCATGATAGACCACTTCAGAAGCTTGCGTGATTCGATAGGTGGTTCTGCTGCATTAACTTCCCGCACCCACTGTTTGAGTTGGCGGTGCGAGGTATGCAGAGAAGCACCACCGTCAACGCACAAGACCTCTATGGCTTTCTGAAACTCCTGCTCACTGGTCTCAACATCATCCATGTCTTCGTCGTCGTCGTCGTCTTCACCGTTGTCGCGGCCGCGGGGAGGTCTGTCTCCTTGCCGCTGCTTGGCCTTACCGCGGCGTCCTCCTCGGCCGGCGCGCTTCTTGCCAAATTCTGTAGCGCCACCTTGGGCCCTCTCCTTGTCTTGCTGCTCGTACTCAGCCTTTTGCTGCTGGACAAGCTGCTCGACCTTTTTGCAGCTCTGGAGGTCATGGCCCTTGGTGCGGTGAATCTTGCAGTATTCCTTGTCGGAGCCGTCCTGCTTGTCGGCGGCTGCCACAGCCTGGCAGTTGGCGCATGCGGCAATCTCCTTGCCGGAGCTACCAACTTTGGCCACCTTCGTTGCCGGGCTGCTCAACGACTAGCACCTCTTTGCCTTTCTTCTTCCTGTTCCGCCGCCGGTTTTTCTTTGCCGGGGCAATATCCTCACTGTCAGATCCTTCTGCTCCCGTCTTCTCTCCGGGGAGTCTCCTCCCTTCCTCAGCGCGTGCACACTTGTCAGCCAGGGCATATATCTCACTGACGTCTCTGATCCTGCACATCGCCATCTCCTCCCGCATCCTGCGGTTAGGCATGTTCTGATGAAATGCGCTGATGACCGCGGCGGGGTGGACGTCTGGGATGTTGTACTGTACACGGCTGAACCTCTGAATATACTTGCACAGGGGCTCTCCTTCCTTCTGGACGAGCAGATGAAGATCACTCTCTTGGCCATGAGGTTTGTGGCCGCCTGTAAAGGCGCCGACAAACTGATGGCATAGATCAGCCCAGGAGGATATGGAGTTGTCCGGCAAGTGCATGAGCCAAGACCTGACGTTGGGCTTGAGCACCAACGGGAAGTAGTTGGCAAGGATCTTGTTGTCCCGCCCCCCAGCAGCCTGCACCGCGATGGTGTAGATGCTGAGGAACTCCGACGGATGCGACTTGCCGTCGTACTTCTCTGGTACATCTGGTTTGAAATTCTTCGTACTGGGCCACTGGACTTGCCGCAGCTCACGAGTGAACGCAGGGCAACCTACCGCGTACGGCAAGTCGCCTGGTTCCCCTGGCGCATGCATGTCAACAGAGGGCCCAGCGCGCTGGTCTGATTGATGCCGCGCTTCTCTCCGGCGCTCGATGCGAGTACGAGCGTCTTCTTGTTGTCATTCTTGAAGAACTTGGCGCTAATCGCGACGAGCTCGCGGATCTGACGACGCGGTGGAGTCGCTGTCGAGGTGGACCCGGCGAGTCGGCGATCTTGGCCTTCGGGGTGGAGAGTGCACAGTAGTTGCACCCCCACCAGTCTTGTCGTCTCTGGCTCGTGCCTGGCTGGCTTGCCGCGGCTGAGACGTGCTCGGCTGCCGTGGAGTGTCGCCGTTGGCGAAGCCGATGAGACTCTGGATAGTTGCCCTCCAGTCGTCGATCTTGTCCGCCGCTGGAGGGTAGTCTAGGAGCAGCTGAGCTCGCGCCAAAGCTTCTGCTGCGGTGGCGGGTGGCGGTGGCGAACGGTGCGAGGAGCGGGATATGCTCGGACTTCTAACTACGTTAGAAGGAGCAGTATCTCGTCCAGGCGACCGTGTCTCGCTCGCGCCAGCAGGTTGACGTGCATGGTGGTCCTGAGCGCTCCGAGATCCACCAGCTCGATCTTGATCTAGCGAACGCATGGTACCATGAGTACCATGACGCTGCCGGTCCCGCACCTCCTGAGATGGGCGCGGTGCATGCACGGACGCCGAGGTCTTGGAGTGCGCCCGGTCATTGTGGGAGCCGGCTACGCCACCGATGGGCAGCGCAGCCTTGTCCTGGGACCTGGCAGCACCGTGAGTTCCCTCGTCGACGCGTGTCCTTCCGCCGGTGCCTGCCCCACCAACCGTTTGCTTCGGCGGTGGCTGGCTCGGCGCGGACGGAGCAGCTGCCTCCGAAACTTTCTTCTTCGGCGGCATGTTGATGAAGATGATGAAGATCTAGCTCGCGAGAACGCCGGATCTGGTTCACACAACTTCGACGCCCCCAACCTGGCGCGCCAAAGATGCCGGGGTACTGATCCACGGGCACCTATGGGACCGGCGGGCCGGGTCCCTTTCGGTTCGGCGGGGGCGGAGATCGTGCAAAGAGCAAATCGAGGCAAAGCATGCGAGCGATTTACCCAGGTTCGGGCCGCACGGATGCGTAAAACCCTACTCCTGCTTTGTGGTTTTGTATTGATTTCTAGCTCGGGAGCGCGGAGTGCTACAGTACACACCAGCGGCTAGCAAGACCGAGCGTGAGTGTTCGAACTGGCTAACCCCCCTCTACGTTGCACACGGGCCTCCTTTTATATGCTCAAGGGGCTACCGACAGGTGGCAACGGAGGTAAAGGGCAAAAATGGAAAGGTGCTGTGGTAGGCACAGCTACCTGCTACAGTGTATCATACCTAACCCTGACGGCAGGGGACAAGGGTCTTAAATGCCCGTCTGTGTCGCCTAAACAGTGCGAAAAGGGACCGCCAGGGACGCCACCGTTCGCCACGATGGCGATCTTGTCAGCGCCGCTTGCCACCGCACGTCCCTAGCTGCACAGCCTTCCGCCACGTACGCCTGGAAGGGCCCCAGAGCGACACGTTGGTGGATGTGCTGGAGCGCGGGTGCGGAGAGGTGGCTTGCTGCGGCAAGCGCCTTACCGCGGTCGTTGTCTTGTCGCGTCCGGGAGCTTGTCGCTCACCGGGTCTTGCCGGAACGTGTGGTGCGCCGCGGCAAGTTCCTTGAAATGCCTTGAGTGGCCTTCCCGGCAAGCTCCTCTTGCCGGGGTCTTGTCTTCTTGACTTGGACACTTTGTTCTTGAATGGCTCCAAAGGAACCACGGAGGATCTTGGCGGTCACCCGGCAAGCCTTGCCGCGGGATGCTGCGACTGCCCGTGCACAAGTTCGGGACACTAGGGTACCCCTACTCTAGTACACCGACACACTCCTTATTCCATATTCCATCGAATCCTTACCCAAAACTTGAAAACTTCACAACACAAAACTTCAAGTAGAAAACTCGTAAGCTCTGTTAGTATAAGAAAGTAAATCACCACTTCAAGGTACTGTAATGAACTCATTCTTTATTTATATTGGTGTTAAACCTACTGTATTCCAACTTCTCTATGATTTATAAACTATTTTACTAGCCATAGATTCATCAAAATAAGTAAACAACACATGAAAAACAGAATCTGTCAAAAACGAAACAGTCTGTAGTAATCTGAATCAAACGTATACTTCTGGAATTCATAAAATTCTCAAATAAATTGCTGGACCTGAGTAATTTATCTATTAATCATATGAAAAAAATTAACTAAATATCACTCTCCAAATAAAAATGGCAGCAATTCTCGTGAGCGCTAAAGTTTCTGTTTTTTACAGCATGATCACCAAGACTTTCCCCAAGTCTTCCCAACGGTTCTACTTGGCACAAACACTACTTAAAAGCATAAAACCACATCTAAACATAGGCTAGATGAATTATTTATTACTAAACAGGAATAAAAAGCAAGGAACAAAAATAAAGTTGGGTTGCCTCCCAACAAGCGCTATCGTTTAACGCCCCTAGCTAGGCATGATGATTTCAATGATGCTCACATAAAAGATAAGAATTGGAACATAAAGAGAGCATCATCAAGAATATGACTAGCACATTTAATTATAACCCACTTCCTATGCATAGGGATTTTGTGAGCAAACAACTTGTGGGAACAAGAATCAACTTGCATAGGAAGGTAAAACAAGCATAACTTCAAAATTTTAAGCACATAGAGAGGAAACTTGATATTATTGCAATTCCTACAAGCATATGTTCCTCCCTCATAATAATTTTCGGTAGCATCATGAATTAATTCAACAATATAACCAGCACCTAAAGAATTCTTTTCATGATCTACAAGCATAGAAAATTTACTACTCTCCACATAAGCAAAATTCTTCTCATGAATAATAGTGGGAGTATCATAAGAAACTTGAACACTATAAATTGTTTCCACATTAAAAGAGTAATGTTCAGAAAAGCGGTAACCATAATCATGAAAAGTTTTATAAATATAATCCTCACTACTTTTTATAGCATATGTATCATCACAATAATTATCATAAGTAGGAGGCATGTTATTCTCATTATAAATTTGCATATCAAAACTTGGGATACTAAAAATATCATCTTCACTAAGCGTAGCATCCCCAAGCTTGGGACAAACATTAATTGCAGCAAATATATTCTCAAAAACATCATCTTCATCAAACATAGCGTCCCCAAGCTTGGGCCTTTTCATATTATAAGCATAATCACTCTCATCATTAATAGTATGGATAACACCAATAGTATAGTAATTATCATATTCTTCCAAGAAAGTGCCAAAAATATTTTCAAGATCATAAGAAGTATCATTATCTTCCACAATTATATTTTCATGAGGCACAATAGTAATAGGAGCAGCATTATTTGGGAGAGATATCTTTTTACCTCTCTTTCTTTTTCTTTTCTTTTTCTTAACCACATCATGTGTGGGTTCAATCCTATTTTTGGAGCTCCTTATTAATGAGATTGGTTGAATAGGAGGCTCCTCCTCGTTACCTGATTCATCATAAGAAATAATAGGAGGATATTTGGAAGTCTCTTCCCTTTCATAGTATTCTCTTCATCTTCTATTTGTTTTCTTTTCTTTATGTAATTGGCAATATAAGGATTTTCAATGCAATTCACCGCACAATACATATAAATTTCCTCTAGGTCAAAATGAAGAACTCTATCAAGGGAAAATTTTGGAATATCCTTAGTTATACGTTTCATTTCTTCGTAGCCCATAAGCAAACTAAGTTCATTATAATGTGCAAGGGAAATCAAGTCATCACAATTTTTGGACACGATTAGATCATGAAACAATTTGCATCGGATAATTAAATGACCACGTTCATTACAAAGCTCACAAGTATGGCCAAGAAAATTTAAATTTTCAGCACAATCATCTAGCTCTTCTTGCAACAATTTAGTTTCTAAGTACTTATGCTCCTTGCAATATCTATCTTCTCTATTTGGTGTGTACTTACAAACCCAATGCACTCCACAAAAATTGACATGTTTATAGGAGACATTTTCATCATAACTAGTGCAATCATCATTAGTGTCATGGATATTCAAAGAATTCGTACTAACAATATTGCAATCATGCTCATCATTCAAATATTTAGTTCCAAACATTCTAATGCATTCTTCTTCTAGCACTTGAGCACAATTTTCCTTTCCATCATACTCATGAAAGATATTAAAAAGATGAAGCGTATGAGGCAAACTTAATTCCATTTTTTGTCATTTTCTTTTATAGACTAAACTAGTGATAAAACAAGAAACTAAAAGACTCGATTGAAAGATCTAAAGATATACCTTCAAGCGCTAACCTCCCCGGCAACGGCGCCAGAAAAGAGCTTGATGTCTACTACACAACCTTCTTCTTGTAGACGTTGTTGGGCCTCCAAGTGCAGAGGTTTGTAGGACAGTAGCAAATTTCCCTCAAGTGGATGACCTAAGGTTTATCAATCCGTAGGAGGCGTAGGATGAAGATGGTCTCTCTCAAGAAACCCTGCAACCAAAAAACAAAGAGTCTCTTGTGTCCCCAACACACCCAATACAATGGTAAATTGTATAGGTGCACTAGTTCGGCGAAGAGATGGTGATACAAGTGCAATATGGATAGTAGATAAATGTATTTGTAATCTGAAATTATAAAAACAGCAAGGTAACTAATGATAAAAGTGAGCGTAAATGGTATTGCAATGCGTTGAAACAAGGCCTAGAGTTCATACTTTCACTAGTGCAAGTTCTCTCAACAATGATAACATAATTGGATCACATAACTATCCCTCAACATGCAAGAAAGAGTCACTCCAAAGTCACTAATAGCGGAGAACAAACGAAGAGATTATGGTAGGGTACGAAACCACCTCAAAGTTATTCTTTCCAATCAATCCATTGGGCTATTCCTATAAGTGTCACAAACAGCCCTAGAGTTCGTACTAGAATAACACCTTAAGACACAAATCAACCAAAACCTAATGTCACCTAGATACTCCAATGTCACCTCAAGTATCCGTGGGTATGATTATACGATATGCGTCACACAATCTCAAATTCATCTATTCAACCAACACATAGAACCTCAAAGAGTGCCCCAAAGTTCCTACCGGAGAATCACGACGAAAACATGTGCCAACCCCTATGCATAGGTGTAACGCCCTCGATGCGGCTATATCTCCCACGTGTCGAAGCACGACTTAGAGGCATAACCGCATTGAAAGCAATGTCGCAAGTGAGGTAATCTTCGCAAACAACCCATGTGCATAAATAAAGGGGAAAGGTACATAGTTGGCTTACACTCGCCACGTCACACATACACATAAATAAGTCATTACATTCATCCAATGCACTCAAGGTCCGACTACGGAACCAAAATAAAGATCAACCCCAAATGCACAAAGTCCCCGATCGCCCCAACTGGGCACCACTACTGATCATCTGGGAAAGACACGTAGTAACGACGAGAGTCTTCATCGAACTCCCACTTGAGCTCGGTCATATCATCTGGAGCGGTATCATCGGTCCCTACATCTGGTTTTGGAAGTAATCTGTGAGTCACGGGGACTCAGCAATCTCACACCCTCGCGATCAAGACTATTTAAGCTTATAGGAAAGGTAAAGGTATGATGTGGAGCTGCAGCAAGCGACTAGCATATATGGTGGCTATCATACGCAAATGAGAGCGAGAAGAGAAGGAAAAAGCACGGTCGATCAACTATGATCAAGAAGTGATCCTAGAACAACCTACGTCAAGCATTACTCCAACGCCGTGTTCACCTCCTGGACTCCGCCGAGAAGAGACCATCACGGCTACACACGTGGTTAGTGCATTTTAATTAAGTTAAGTTTCAGGTTATCTACAACCGGACATTAACAAATTCCCATCTACCCATAACCGTGGGCACGGCTTTCAAAAGTTCAAATCCCTGCAGGGGAGTCCCAACTTAGCCCATCACAAGCTCTCACAGTCAACGAAGGATATTCCTTCTCCCAAGACAATCTGATCAGACTCGGCATCCCGGTTACAAGACATTTCAACAATGGTCAAACTAAACCAGCAAAGCCGCCTGAATGTGCCGAAAAATCCCGATAGGAGCTGCACATATCTCATTCTCAGGGCACACTCAGATGAGCCAGACGACGGGTAGGCCAGCCCAGAGTTGCCCCTGGTAGCCCCAGACATCGCTCAGTTGGACCAACACTTAGAGAAGCACTGGCCCGGGGGGGTTAAAATAAAGATGACCCTTGAGTCCGCGAAACCCAAGGGAAAAAGGCTAGGTGGCGAATGGTAAAACCAATGTTGGGCCATGCTGGAAGAGTTTTATTCAAGGCGAACTGTCAAGGGGTTCCCATTATAACCCAACCGTGTAAGGAACGCAAAATCCGGGAACATAACACCGATATGATGGAAACTAGGGCGGCAAGAGTGGAACAAAATACCAGGCAAAAGGCCGAGCCTTCCACCCTTTACCAAGTATATAGGTGCATTAATATAAACAAGATAATATTGTGATATCCCAACAATAAACATGTTCCAACAAGGAACGATCTCCAATCTTCACCTGCAACTAGCAACGCTAAAAGAGGGGCTGAGCAAAGCGGTAACATAGCCAAACAACGGTTTGCTAGGACAAGGTGGGTTAGAGGCTGGACATGGCAATATGGGAGGCATGATAAGCAAGTGGTAGGTATCGTAGCATAGGCATAGCAAAAGAGCGGGCATCTAGCAAGCAAAGATAGAAGTGATTTCGAGGGTATGGTCATCTTGCCTGCAAAGTTCTCAGAGTTGCCTTGATCCTCGTAAGTGAACTCAACGGGCTCCTTGTTCACGTACTCGTCTCCCGGCTCTACCCAAACAAGAACAACAAGCAAAAGGAACACAATCAACCACGTGCAATGCTCAAACAACATGATGCAAACATGGTATGATATGTGTGGGATGCGATATGTGATGCATATGCAAGATTTGGAAAAGAATGATTGAACCTGGCCTCAACTTGGAAAACCAAGAGTGCCACTGGAAAAGTGAGTTGATTTCGGTCAAAATCGATATAAAGATCACCGGAATCAGATGCACGGTTTGGAAATGGCAAGCAAAACAAATATGGCACCGGTCTACGATAAACAGCAAGTAGCCTTCTAAATGCATCACAATAAATAAGCTACTGCACTCAAACATGTCAACAAAATACATGGCAGGGATCCACTCTGAATCTTGACAAAAGATGAACACTGAGCTATGGCTAATTCAATCAGTAACAGGTTCAAACAAGCATGGTAAAAGAGCAAAAGATAACAGGTTTCAGACTTAGTGAAATAACAACAAATCAGGAATTTATCATCAGGAAGCAATGTTTAGAGCACGATAACTACATGCTACAGGAACATATCAGGGCAAAGCAAGGCATGTCATGAAGCTACTAAAAGCACATAACAAAAGTCCCTTAGTGACCATGAGCCAAAAGGGATCAGAAAATACAATTGCAAGCATGTGAACATAGCAAAAACATAAACAGATTCAGACTTAGTGCAAAATTGGAGCATGCAAAACAGATTAACAAGTAGGCATGTTTACGAGCTCGATGCACTCACTACAAAGCATTGCATGACAAACTAAGCATACACCCAGCAATAAGACATGACATAGAAGCTAGACATGGAAAGAACAACAACATAGCATGCACAGATCAACAACAATAAGCTCGGCAAAATCGCTAAACATGTTAACAATCTGCCAGGAACATTTTATAGCAAAAGTAGAGCTCGATTGACTTAAGCTAGGGTGCTCCATAAATTCAAACAAAGACATGGATGGATAGAGCACCACAATATTAACAAAACATACTCACTGATCATCCTCAAAAGAGGCACGGATCACTAGGAAACAACATGAACATATGGCATAAAAATAATGACAGGGCAAGGACTTAGTGAAATTCTAAGTCCCTGAAATCAGCATCATTGAGTAAGCTACTTTGCATGCTTGTGCTAGTCACCACAAAGATCAAAAAAATACATGGCATACACCCCTGTAAAGATAACATGGCGTTCTACAAAACACATGTAGAGCTCAGGATCATAGCATGCACACATTAATCATGGAAAAAATGACAAAAGGCCATTTGCTGAAACAGATCTGAAACTATCCTCACATAGCCCTCTTCCAACAGCATTTCGAGCATTAAGATGATCTCAAAAGAAAATGATGCAATGAGATGAAATGATGTACTCGTCGAGACGAACATTTTGATATGCTACACGCATGAATCGGAGCTACGGATGCAGAGTTATGGCATGTCAAAGTATGCAAAAATACTAGGGTGAGAGGGAAAAAGTCAACCCCTAGGGTTGGATCTGGATCCAGTTCTGGCCGGGCACTGTAGCAGCGCGCTGCACGAGGTTCGTCGGAGAAGATGGGGTCGCCGGAGTAGAGGTCGCCGGGGCCGGAGCTCGGAGGTCGAGGAGGAGGTGCACCGGCGACAAGGGAGTCCGGACAGCGGAGCGGCGCTGGTGCGGGGCGGCCCCGGTCGGCGAGGTCGCCGGACGCCGGTCTCGGGCGGCGCGCGCTCCGGCGTGGCGGCGCAGCCCCGGCGAGAGCTAGCGGGTGGCGGGGCGAAGGAGGCGGCGCGGGCGAGGACGCGGGCCGGGAGGGCCGGCTCCAAGCTGAGCGGGCCCGCGGTGCGGCGAAGTGGGCACGGGGCGGCGGCCAACGGGGCCGTGACATGTGGCTGCGGCGGCTAGCCGGACATGTCCATCGGCGAGGATTGTGTCCGGCGCGCGAGGAGAGGGAGGGATCTAGGGTTTGCCCGAAAATTTCGGGGAGTGGCCTTTATATAGGGGTAGAGGGAGCTAGGAGGCTCCAAATTGAGCATGGTTTGCGGCCACGCGATGGTGATCGAACGCTCTAGGTGATGGAGGGGTCTTTGGTGGGTTTTGGGCCACTTTGGAGGGGTGTTGGGCTGCAACACACACGAGGCCTTTTCGGTCCCTCGGTTAACCGTTGGAGTATCAAACGAAGTCCAAATGGCACGAAACTTGACAGGTGGTCTACCGGTAGTAAACCAAGGCTGCTGACAAGTCTCGGTCCAATCCGAAAACGTTTAACACCCGCACACGAAAAGAGGTAGAAAGGACCACCGGAGGACATTGGAGCGCTGGAATGCAAAACGGACAACGGGGAAAATGCTCGGATGCATGAGACGAACACGTATGCAAATGCAATGCACATGATGACATGATATGAGGTGCATGACAAAAACAAAACACACGGAGACAAAAACCCGACAATGATGAAATAGAATAACTTAGTGCCGGAAATGGCAAGAGTTGGAGTACAAATAAGGTAAATTACATCCGGGGTGTCACAATAGGTTCATGGGCGGAACCCGCAAGTTGATCACCAAAACATACATCAAGTGAATCATGTGATATCCCATTGTCACCACAGATATCCACGGCAAGACATACATCAAGTGTTCTCAAATCTTTAAAGACTCAATCTGATAATATAACTTCAAAGGGGAAACTCAATCCATTACAAGAGAGTAGAGGGGGAAGAAACATCATAGGATCCAAATATAATAGCAAAGCTCGTGATACATCAAGATCGTACCACCTCAAGAACACGAGAGAGAGAGAGAGAGAGAGATCAAACACATAGCTACTGGTACATAGGATCCGGTCACCAAGCTTGCCTTCCACGCCAAGGAGAGTCCCATCCGGACACGGGTATAGTCTTCGGTCTTTGTATCTTCACAGCCCATCAGTCTGGCCCATGGCTAACAGGCCAGACGCCCGAGGACTCCTTAGTCCAGGACTCCCTCAGTAGTACTTTCCTTCGAGGGCTAATTTTTTTTTGCAATAAGTATATGAGTTCTTTATGACTAATGTGAGTCCATGGATTATACGCACTCTCAACCTTCCACGATTTTCTAGCCTCTACGGTACCGTGCATTGCCCTTTCTCGCCTTGAGAGTTGGTGCAAACTTCGTCGGTGCATCCAAACCCCGTGATATGATACGCTCTATCACACATAAACCTCCTTATATCTTCCTCAAAACAGCCACCATACCTACCTATCATGGCATTTCCATAGCCATTCTGAGATATATTGCCATGCAACTTTCCACCGTTCCGTTTATTATGACACGCTCCATCATTATCATATTGCCTTGCATAATCATGTAGTTGACATCGTATTTGTGGCAAAGCCACCATTCATAATTTTTCATACATGTCACTCTTGATTCATTGCATATCCTGGTACACCGCCGGAGGCATTCACATAGAGTCATATTTTGTTCTAAGTATTGAGTTGTAATTCTTGAGTTGTAAGTAATAAAAGTGTGATGATCATCATTATTAGAGCATTGTCCCATGTAAGGAAATGATGATGGAGACTATGATCCCCCCACAAGTCGAGATGAGATTCCGGACTAAAAAAAGAGGCCAAAAAAAGAGAAGGCCCAAAAAATGAGAGAAAAAGAGAGAAGGGACAATGTTACTATCCTTTTTCCACACTTGTGCTTCAAAGTAGCATCGTGATCTTCATAATAGAGAGTCTCCTATGTTGTCACTTTCATATACTAGTGGGAATTTTTCATTATAGAACTTGGCTTGTATATTCCAATGATGGGCTTCCTCAAAATGCCCTAGGTCTTCGTGAGCAAGCAAGTTGGATGCACACCCACTTAGTTTCTTTTGTTGAGCTTTCATACATTTATAGCTCTAGTGCATCCGTTGCATGGCAATCCCTACTCATCTCATTGACATTAATTGAAGGGCATCTCCATAACCTATTGATTAGTTGCGTCAATGTGAGGCTTTCTACCTTTTTGTCTTCTCATAACCCCCATCATTATACTTTATTCCACCCATAGTGCTATATCCATGGCTTGTGCTCATGTATTGCGTAAGGGTTAAAAAGGCTTAAGCGCGTTAAAAAGTTTGAACCAATTGCTCGGCTTGTCATCGGGGTTATGCATGATCAGAACATTTTGTGTGATGAAATTGAAACATAGCCTAACTATATGATTTTGTAGGGATAAGCTTTCTTTGGCTATGTTATTTTGATAAGACATAATTGCTTGGTTAGCATGTTTGAAGTATTATTGTTTTTGTCAACATTAAACTTTTATCTTGAATCTTTCGAATCTAAATATTCACGCCACAATAAAAAGAATTACATTGAAAATTATGCTAAGAAGCATTCCACATCAAAAAAATTGTTTTTATCATTGACCTACTCGAGGACGAGCAGGAATTAAGCTTGGGGATGCTTGATACATCTCCAACGTATCTATAATTTTTGATTGTTCCATGCTATTATATATTCTGTTTTGGATGTTTAATGGGCTTATTTATACACTTTTATATTATTTTTGGGACTAACCTATTAACTGGAGGCCTAGCCCAAATTGCCTTTTTGCCTATTTCAATGTTTCGCAGAAAAAGAATATCAAACGGAGTCCAAACGGAATGAAACCTTTGGGAGCATGATTTTTGGAACAAACATGATCTAGAGGACTTGGAGTGGACGTCAAGCAATCAACGAGGAGGCCACGAGGCAGGGGGCGCGCCTACCCCACTGGGCACGCCCTCCACCCTCGTGGGCCCCTCGTGGCTCCACTGACCTACTACTTCCTCCTATATATACCTACGTACCCCCAAACCATCGAGGAGCACCACGAAAACCTAATTCCACGGCCGCAACCTTCTCTACCCGTGAGATCCCATCTTGGGGCCTTTTCCGGCGCTCCGCCGGAGGGGGCATTGATCACGGAGGGCTTCTACCTCAACACCATAGCCTCTCCGATGATGTGTGAGTAGTTTACCTCAGACCTTCGGGTCCATAGTTATTAGGTAGATGGCTTCTTCTCTCTCTTTGGATCTCAATACAAAGTTCTCCTCGATTCTCTTGGAGATCTATTCAATGTAATCTTCTTTTGCGGTGTGTTTGTCGAGATCCGATGAATTGTGGGTTTATGATCAAGATTATCTATGAACAATATTTGAATCTTCTCTGAATTCTTTTATGTATGATTGGTTATCTTTGCAAGTCTCTTCGAATTATCAGTTTGGTTTGGCCTACTAGATTGATCTTTCTTGCAATGGGAGAAGTACTTAGCTTTGGGTTCAATCTTGCGGTGCTCGATCCCAGTGACAGTAGGGGAAATGACATGTATTGTATTGTTGCCATCGAGGATAAAAAGATGGGTTTATATCATATTGCATGAGTTTATCCCTCTATGTCATGTCATATTGCTTAAAGCGTTACTCCGTTCTTATGAACTTAATACTCTAGATGCATGCTGGATAGCGGTCGATGTGTGGAGTAATAGTAGTAGATGCAGGCAGGAGTCAGTCTAATTGTCACGGACGTGATGCCTATATACATGATCATACCTAGATATTCTCATAACTATGCTCAATTCTATCAATTTCTCGACAGTAATTTGTTTACCCACCGTAATACTTGTGCTATCTTGAGAGAAGCTGAGGGAGTCCTCGATTAGGGGGTCTCCGGATAGCCGGACTGTTGGACTATTAAGATACAAGATTGAAGACTTCGTCCCGTGACCGGATGGGACTCTACTTGGCGTGGAAGGCAAGCTAGGCAATACGGATATGGATATCTCCTCCTTTGTAACCGACCTTGTGTAACCCTAGCCCCCTCCAGTGTCTATATAAACCGGAGGGTTTTAGTCCGTAGGACAACATACAATCATAGCATAGGCTAGCTTCTAGGGTTTAGCCTCTCTCATCTCGTGGTAGATCTACTCTTGTAATACTCATATCATCAAGAACAAGCAAGCAGGACGTAGGGTTTTACCTCCATCAAGAGGGCCCAAACCTGGGTAAACATCGTGTCCCCTGCCTCCTGTTACCATCCGCCTTAGACGCACAGTTCGGGACCCCCTACCCGAGATCCGCCGGTTTTGACACCGACATTGGTGCTTTCATTGAGAGTTCCACTGTGTCATCACCATAAGTCTTGATGGCTCCTTCGATCATCGCTAGCGATGCGGTCCAGGGTGAGGCTTTCCTCCTCGGACAGATCTTCATATTCAGCGGCTTTGCACTGCGGGCCAATTCGCTTGGCCATCTAGAGCAGATTGAGAGCTACGCCCCTGGCCATTAGGTCAGATTTGTAAACTTGAACTACACGGCTGACATCCGTGGAGACTTGATCTTCGACGGATTCGAGCCCATGTCGGACGCGCCATACAGTCTTGGCGAGCATGACATAACTTTGTCGTCGGACAGTATTCGGGAGATCGCATCCGCAGCTACCCCGTCCATCAATCCGGAGCAAGCCGCGCCATCCGAGAGCGGAGGGATGGACCCCGCCATGGAGGCCGCACTCTCAGTGGCGATAGAGCCGGATACTGACTTTACCCATTACGAGAGCCGTGTCGCCAAACCACTGGATTCATCTACAGCCACGGACTCCGAGCTGCTCATATCTGTGCCCGTCGAGTCCGACTGGGCGCCGATCATGGAGTTCACCTCCGCGGACATCTTTCAGCACTCACCCTTCGGGGATGTGCTAAATTCATTAAGGTGTCTCTCCCTGTCAGGAGAACCTTGGCCGAACTATGTCCGGCTAGAATGGGATGCGGGCGACGAAGAAATTCTCTGCCCACCCACCACCCACTTAGTAGCCACTGTCGATGACTTAACCGACATGCTCGACTTCGGCTCCGAAGACTTCGACGGTATGGACGACGAAGCCGGAGACGAACAGGATCCACCGCCCTCAGGGCACTGGACTGCCACCTCCTCATATGATATATACATGGTGGACACCCCCCAAAGAAGCCAATGGCGACGAGAAAGCGGAGGATGACTGAGGGAGTCCTGGATTAGGGGGTGTTCGGATAGCTGAACTATACCTTCAGCCGGACTCCTGGACTATGAAGATACAAGATTGAAGACTCCGTCCCGTGTCCGGAAGGGACTTTCCTTGGTGTGGAAGGCAAGCTTGGCGATACGGATGTTCAGATCTCCTACCATTGTAACCGACTCCATGTAACCCTAACCCTATCCGGTGTCTATATAAACCGGAGGGTTTTAGTCCGTAGGACAACATACACATCAACAATCATACCATAGGCTAGCTTCTAGGGTTTAGCCTCTCTAATCTCGTGGTAGATCTACTCTTGTACTACCCATATCATCAATATTAATCAAGCAGGACGTAGGGTTTTAGCTCCATCGAGAGGGCCCGAACCTGGGTAAAACTTCGTGTCCCTTGCCTCCTGTTACCATCCGGCCTAGACGCACAGTTCGGGACCCCCTACCCGAGATCCGCTGGTTTTGACACCGACATTGGTGCTTTCATTGAGAGTTCCTCTGTGCCGTCACCGTCAGGCCCGATGGCTCCTACGATCATCAATGGCGATGCAATCCAGGGTGAGACCTTCCTCCCCGGACAGATCTTCGTCTTTGGTGGATTCGCACTGCGGGCCAATTCACTTGGCCATCTAGAGCAGATCGAAAGCTACGCCCCTGGCCGTCAGGTCAGATTTGGAAGTTTAAACCACACGGCTGACATCCGCGGGGACTTGATCCTCGACGGATTCGAACCACTGCCGAGCGCGCCGCACTGTCATGACGAGCATGATATAGTTCTGCCACCGAACAGTGCCCTAGAGGCCGCACCCGCATCGGCTCTGACCCTTAGTTCGGAGCCGACCGCGCCGATCGAGGATGGGCGATTGGACGCCACCTCGGGGGTTGTGATCCAAACGGCGATTGAGCCAAACACCAGCCCCGTACTCTACGAGGCTCGTGACTCCAAGGAGCTGGACTCCTCTCCGGACTCCGAACCCTCCGCGCCCCTGCCAGTCGAATCCGATTGGGCGCCGATCATGGAGTTCACTGCCGCAGACATCTTTCAGCACTCGCCTTTCGGCGATATCCTGAAGTCACTGAAGTCTCTCTCTTTATCAGGAGATCCCTGGCCAGACTACGGTCAGCAAGGTTGGGGTACGGACGATGAAGAAATTCAAAACCCACCCACCACCCACCTTGTAGCCACTGTCGACGACTTAACCGACATGCTCGACTTCGACTCCGAAGACATCGACGGTATGGACGCCGATGAAGGAGATGATGAAGAACCAGCGCCTACTAGGCCCTGGAAAGCCACCTCGTCATATGACATTTACATGGTGGACACCCCAAAAGAGGGAGAGGGCGATGGAACAGCGAAGGATGACCCCTCCAAGAAACAGCCCAAGCGCCGGCGTCAGCGGCGCCGCTCAAAATCCCGCCAACACAAAAACGGTGATTCCAGCACGGGAGATAATAATACTCCGGAGAGTGCCGAAGAAAACCCCCTCCAACAAGGTTTAGCACAGGAGGATGGAGAAGCCAGCCCTCATGAGAGAGCGGCAGACAGAGAGGTCGAGGACGATAATTATATGCCTCCCTCCGAAGACGAGGCAAGCCTCGACGACGACGAATTCGTCGTCCCAGAGGATCCCGTTGAGCAAAAGCGTTTCCAACGCAGGCTTATGGCCACGACAAGAAGCCTCAAGAAAAAACAGCAACAGCTCAGAGTTGATCAAGATTTGCTAGTTGACAGATGGACTGAAGTCCTTGCGGCCGAAGAGCATAAACTCGAACGCCCCTCCAAGAGCTACCCAAAGCGCAGGTTGCTACCCCGATTAGAGGAGGAAGCACTTGATGAGGCCGAACGGCCACCTCGTGGCCGCGACAGAGAGGCCTCCCGGCCCTCCACTCAAGCCGCACCCCGTACCAAGGCACGGGAATATGCGCCGGACTTACGAAACATGTTGGAGGACAAGGCAGGGCAAACACGATCAATCTACGGATCGCGTGGGCACCCCACGGCTCGAGACGGTAACCGTCATGCCGGCCACAAATTCAGCAGGGCCGAACACAGTAGACAAAGCTCATTGGAGCTACGTCATGATATCGCCCAGTACAGAGGCGCCGCACACCCACTGTGCTTTACAGACGAAATAATGGATCATCAAATCCCCGAGGGTTTCAAACCCGTAAACATCGAATCATATGATAGCACAACAGACCCTGCGGTATGGATCGAGGATTATCTCCTTCATATCCACATGGCCCGCGGCGACGATTTTCACGCCATCAAATACCTTCCACTCAAGCTTAAAGGACCAACTCGGCCTTGGCTCAACAGCTTCCCAACAGGATCAATCAGTTGTTGGGAGGACCTGGAAGCCGCATTCCTCGACAATTTCCAGGGCACTTATGTGCGACCCCCAGACGCCGATGACCTAAGTCACGTAATCCAGCTGCCAGAGGAATCGGCCAGACAATTCTGGACACGGTTCCTAACAAAGAAAAATCAAATAGTCGACTGTCCGGACGCTGAAGCCCTAGTAGCCTTCAAGCACAATGTCCGTGACGAGTGGCTGGCCCGGCACCTCGAACAGGAAAAGCCAAAATCTATGGCAGCACTCACGACACTCTTGACCCGCTTTTGCGCGGGAGAAGACAGCTGGCTCACTCGTAGCAACAATATGACCAAGAACCCTGGTAGTTTGGACACCAGGGACATTAGTGGCAGGTCGCGTCGCAACAAGCAGAAGCGTTGCATTAACGGCGACAATGCTGAGGATACGACAGTTAATGCCAGATTCAGAGGCTCTAAATCCGGTCAGCGGAAGAAGCCATTCAAAAGGAATCCTAGGGGCCCGTCCAGCTTGGACCGAATACTCGACAGCTTGTGCCAAATACATGGCACCCCCGAAAAGCCGGCCAATCACACCAACAGGGATTGTTGGGTGTTCAAGCAGGCAGGCAAGCTAAGCGCCAACAACGAAGACAAGGGGCTGCATAGCGATGATGACGAGGAGCCCCGGCCGCCGAACAACAATGGACAGAAGGGTTTTCCCCCACAAGTGCGGACGGTGAACATGATATACGCCACCCACGTCCCCAAAAGGGAGCGGAAGCGCGCGTTAAGGGACGTATACGCGGTAGAGCCAGTCGCCCCAAAGTTCAACCCATGGTCCTCCTGCCCGATCACCTTTGATCGAAGAGACCATCCCACTAGCATCCGTCATGGCGGATTTGCCGCATTGGTTCTAGACCCAATTATTGACGGATTTCATCTCACTAGAGTCCTCATGGACGGCGGCAGCAACCTGAACCTGCTTTACCAGGATATAGTGCGGAAAATGGGCATCTATCCCTTGAGGATTAAGCCCACCAAAACAACCTTTAAAGGCGTAATACCAGGTGTAGAGGCCAACTGTACAAGCTCAGTCACACTTGAAGTGGTCTTCGGATCTCCGGATAATTTCCGAAGCGAGGTGTTAATCTTCGACATAGTCCCGTTTCGCAGTGGTTATCACGCACTACTCGGGCGAACCGCATTCGCTAAGTTCAACGCGGTACCGCATTATGCATACCTTAAGCTTAAGATGCCAGGCCCTCGAGGAGTAATTACGGTCAATGGAAACACCGAACGCTCCCTCCGAACGGAGGAGCACACGGCGGCCCTTGCAGCGGAAGTACAAAGCAGCCTCTCCAGGAAGTTCTCTAGTCTGGCCATTAAATGTCCGGACACCGTCAAGCGCGCCCGGAGTAACCTACAACAAGACCGCCTGGCACATTCCGAGCAGGCATAGCAATGCGGCCCCAACCCCAACCCTCGCAAAAAGGCGACGCCAGTACTTCGTGTCCATAACTACGCTCTGGAAATACCATGGGCATCGGGGGAGGGGCACCATCACGGCACGCCCAAAACACGGCTTAAACCGCACCAGGGGCTGCCGATTTTTTATTTTTTTCCCTTACTTCCAGGACTCTACTCTTCGGAAGGCCTGTTCGGCAGTTCAATTGCCGCACAAACGATGCAAGGACCAGGAAAGCAGACAAGCCATGCCGCATTACGGAAATCCCAGGTGGTCTCTATCACGAGCAGTATACCTGTTTCGCATACTATTCCGCAGCTTGCCCCTGGAGCAGACATGTTAAATAGTCCAACTTTTCATTTATCGCATTACTTGTATCGTTCTGCTTTGATCGCATCTATTTTAATAAACAAAGCATAGATTTTGTCTATTTTTGCATTACCTTTTTTATATATGTTCCTTCACGACATGTTGCACCCGTACACTTTGGTACGGCCAAAATACGCCAGGGGCTTCAGTACCCCTCAACATGGTGTGAGAAGTCCGAACACTTTAACAAGTGCGGCACCCCGAACTTATAGCATTATATGCATCGGCTCCGAATCATGTCTTGGGTCAATAGTTGGGTTTGCCCGGCTCCTATGTTTTGGTGCCTTACGTTCCACTATATCGGCTAAGGTAGCACTAGGAGAACCACTGCGATTGTGCCCCGGTTGAGCTGGGTCGAGCACCTCAGTGGAGAAAGCTAAAACTGACTGTCATGATGAAGCGAGAGCTGGTCACTGTTCGAGAGGTCTTTCGAGTCCCTAAAGACTTATGCCGCTTAGGGTGAGGAGCCGGCTCTGTCCGGCCAAGGCATGGATAGCGCCCCGAACTCGGTCTTCCAAATACTAGGGGCTTCGCCGAAATTTAAAATTATAGAATTCTATCGCTAAGTGAGAGTGTTCACGCATTATAGTCCGATTGCCTCGTTCGTTGGGCTGAGCGCCTCCCTCGAAGGACCCAAATATGGGAAAAAGAGCGCCCAGGTTTATCCCCAAACACCCCAGCACTAGCGGCAAGGGGGCAGAAGCCGACGACTCGCCATCTCTCAGTATTGATAAACAGCCGCACAGAAGGTAATATTTTAAATTCAAGCAGCATTTCTTAGCGCATATGAACAAGTTTCCAGCGCACAGGATAACACGAGCGGGTTTTACTCAAAAAATACATCCTTGGTACATTCATCCGCAACAAGGCGGGCACCCTTCAGAACATCCTTATAATAATTCTCGGGCTTGCGATGCTCTTTCCCCGGCGGTGGCCCGTCCTTCACAAGCTTCTCCGCATCCAGCTTGCCCCAGTGCACCTTAGCACGGGCAAGGGCCCTACGGGCACCTTCAATGCAGACGGAGCGCTTGATGTCTTCAACCCTCGGACAGGCCTCCACCAGCCGCCGCACCAGCCCGAAATAGCTCCCAGGCAGAGCCTCTCCAGGCCACAGCCGAACTACGAGGCCCTTCATGGCCTGTTCGGCCACCTTGTGGAGCTCGACCAGTTGCTTCAGCTGGTCGCTCAGGGGCACGGGGTGTCCGGCCTCAGCGTACTGAGACCAGAACACCTTCTCCATCGAGCTTCCCTCCTCGGCTCGATAGAATGCGGCGGCATCGGATACACTCCGGGGAAGATCTACGAACGCTCCTGGAGAGCTCCGGATTCGGGTAAGTAACAGGTAACTCACGTTTATGTGTTTGCTTTGCATAGAGAATGCCTTACCCGCCGCAATCTTCTTCACCTCATCCAACTCCTGGAGGGTCTTCTGGGATTCAGCCTTGGCAGATTTGGCATTTTCAATAGCCACAGCAAGCTCGGACGCTTGCGTCTTCAAGTCACGCTCCAAACTCTCATGTTTTTCCATGAGAGCCTGAAGCTCTTGCCGCACCTTGCCAACCTCGGCCTCATACTTCTCCCGCTCGGTGTGCTCCGAGGCCAAATTCTTCTTGGCCTCGTCCAGCGCTTGCTTAAGGGTCGCCACCTCAGACGTGGCCCCTACAATAGCCACGATAATCCTGTCATTTTTCGCAATTGCACCTTTTTTCTATATATATATTTTTAACAAGGTATTTCTTACCTTCATTGTCCTCGAGCTGCTTCTTGGCACGCTCGAGCTCTTGCTCGGACCTTTCGAGGTCCTGCTTTAGCGTGTCCACTTCCGCAGTCAGTGCGGCGGACGCAAGCAGGGTAGCCTGCACATGCATATTGACTCATTTTTGTTAGACTCCTGCGAATTCTATTTGATCCTCTATTCGGCTTTTCTTCCCGAACGCCAAACAGAGCATCAGGAGCTACTATCTATGCGGTACTATTATTTACACTTTCTTTACTTACCTCGAAGCCTGTCAAAAGGCTAGTACAAGCTTTAGTCAGTCCGTTTTTTGCGGACTGAACCTTCTGGACCACCGCACTCATAATAGTGTGGTGCTCCTCGTCGATGGAGGCGCCTTGGAGCGCCTCCAACATATTGTCCGGTGCCTCCGGTTGGACGGAGGCCGCCGGCACGGTGGACTTGCTCCTCTTGGAAGGAGGTCCCCCGCCAGACTCTGGAACCTTTGAAGGTTCCGGAGCGGTGTCCGGCCTAGAGCCGGACTTGGAGCCCTGGGGGGTTTCATCCCCTTTACTCCTAGAGTCCGGGAGGTCGCCTTGCGGCACCTCCAGGACCACCTCCTCCCGGATTGGAACCTGTTGGGACAACACTTCGGTATCGTCCGTAGGGCGGGAGGAGGAAGCCGTCGGAAGTGAGTTCACGTCCGACGAGTCCAGTGAGCCGCTCGACGACGTGTCGAGCCGGTCTTTGGGTGGGCTGCATAAACACATTCGACATAAGGGAAAGTTGTGCAATAAACGAATACTATGAATTACTTTGGTATTCGGATACTTACGATTTCGCCAGGGGCTTGGCCCTGGGCGCCCAGTCCTCTCTGTCGTCGTCGGCGTCGGTGGAGTAGTCCGGAGAAAGGGTTTTCCCCTTCTTGGACCCCTCGGCCTCCCCAGTTGGGGCGGCCTTCCTTTTCTTCCCTTCCCCCGCTGGAGGGGGAGGGGTCTCTTCTTCCTCCTCCTCGTCTTCATGGGAGGAGTGCGCCTCGGATTCGTCGGATGGTGAATCCGATACCTCCGGGCGTCGGGCACTCTTTCGAGTCCCCGTGGCCTTCTTCTTGGCCCTCTTCTCCGGCACCACATAGGGTGCCGGAACCAGCAGCTTCGCCAGGTGAGCATCCGCTGGGCCTTCGGGCAAAGGCACCGGACAGTTGATCTGTCCGGACGTCACCTGCCAATCCTGTCAGAGGAAAGGGAGCTTAGATCCCGCATAGAATCAAACTATGGAAAACTGATACCCTGTAAAAGGAAAAAAAATAGCTTACCGCGAGCGCGTGACGCTGCATGCTGAATCCGCGATCCTTGGTAGCGGATGCGGGAGCCTCGGCGCCCTTGAAAAGCATCCTCTAGGCATCTTCGTACGTCGTGTCGAAGAGCCTGTTTAGAGTTTGATGATGCGCCGGGTCGAACTCCCACGGATTGAAGGCCCGTTGTTGACACGGGAGGATCAGGCGGATGAGCATAACCTGGACTACGTTGACAAGCTTGAGCTTCTTGTTCACCAGGGTTTGGATGCATGTTTGGAGTCCGGTCAGCTCTCCTTTTTTACCCCAAGACAGGCATGTCTCCTTCCAGGAGGTGAGCCGCGTAGGGGGGCCGGATCGAAACTCAGGGGGTGCGACCCATTCGGCGTCGCGTGGCTCGGTGACGTAAAACCACCATGATTGCCACCCCTCCAGGGTCTCCACAAAGGAGCCCTCGAGCCACAGGACGTTGGCCGTCTTGCCAACCATGGCACCGCCGCACTCCGCTTGGCTGCCGCGCACCACCTTTGGCTTGACGTTGAAAGTCTTAAGCCATAGGACGAAATGGGGGCGGATGCGGAGGAACGCCTCGCACACGACGATGAACGCCGAGATGTTGAGGACAAAGTTCGGGCCCAGATCATGGAAATCCAGACCGTAGTAGAACATGAGCCCCCGGACAAATGGATGCAGAGGGAAGCCCAGTCCATGGAGGAAATGGGGGAGGAAGACCACCCTCTCATGGGGCCTAGGAGTGGGGATGAGCTTCCCCTTTTCAGGAAGCCGGTGCGCGATGTCGCTAGCCAGATATCCGGCCTTCCTCAGCTTTTTGATGTGTCCCTCCGTGACGGAGGAGACCATCCACTTGCCTCCCGCTCCGGACATGACTGGAGAAGGTTGAGGTGGTAGTGCGGACTTGGGCGCTGGAGCTCGAGTGCGCAAGAATGGATAGGCAAAGGAGGAAGAAGGCATGGGTGAAAAGGTGGATCCTTATCCCCTTATATGGGTGGACGCAACTACGTGTCCCCACCAGCCTGGTAAAACTCGCTTATCTCCAAGCGCCGTAATCGATGGCGCGGTTGGGTTACCCACGCCCGTATTGATGAGAATCCCGGAATAAGGGGACACGATCTCTGCTTCAACAAGACGTGTCGAGGAAACCGCCTCGCATAACACGCTCAGATGGGACAGTAAAATGGTTCGAATAAAAGCTTGGCCGTGGTGTGATGTCACACTATGGGGTACGTCAGCAGATTAGATTTGTGTAAATGTTATTCTCTCTATGGCAATACGTGGAAACTTATTTTGCAGAGCCGGACACTATCTTTGTGTTCAAAATCTTCTATGAAGTACTTGGAGGAGGAACCCGCCTTGCAATGTCGAAGACAATCTGCGCGCCGGACTCGTCGTCATTGAAGCCTGGTTCAGGGGCTACTGAGGGAGTCCTGGATTAGGGGGTGTTCGGATAGCCAAACTATACCTTCAGCTGGACTCCTGGACTATGAAGATACAAGATTGAAGACTCCGTCCCGTGTCCAGAAGGGACTTTCCTTGGCGTGGAAGGCAAGCTTGGCGATACGGATGTTCAGATCTCCTACCATTGTAACCGACTCCATGTAACCCTAACCCTATCTGGTGTCTATATAAACCGGAGGGTTTTAGTCCGTAGGACAACATACACATCAACAATCATACCATAGCCTAGCTTCTAGGGTTTAGCCTCTCTGATCTCGTGGTAGATCTACTCTTGTACTACCCATATCATCAATATTAATCAAGCAGGACGTAGGGTTTTACCTCCATCGAGAGGGCCCGAACCTGGGTAAAACTTCGTGTCCCTTGCCTCCTGTTACCATCCGGCCTAGACGCACAGTTTGGGACCCCCTACCCGAGATCCGCCGGTTTTGACACCGGCAAGGACAGCTGGCTGGCTCACAGCAACAACACATCAAGGAATCCGGATACCTCGGATACCAAAGACGTTAACGGTAGGCAGCATCGTAATAGACCAAAGCGCCGCAATAACAGCGATAACACCGAAGATACGGCAGTCAATGCCGGATTCAAAGGCTCTAGATCCGGTCAGCGGAAAAATCCATTCAAAAGAAATACTTCGGCTCTGTCCAGTCTGGATCGCATACTGGATCGCTCATGTCAAATCCACGGCACCCCTGACAAGCCAGCCAATCACACCAACAGAGAATGCTGGGTGTTCAAGCAGGCCGGCAAGTTAAATGCTGAAAACAAGGACAAGGGGCTGCATAGCGATGACGAGGAGGAGCCCCGGCCGCCGAACCAAGGAGGACAGAAGGGGTTTCCCCCACAAGTGAAGACTGAACATGATATACGCAACCCACATTCCTAAGAGGGAGCGGAAGCGTGCACTAAGGGACGTCTACGCGATGGAGCCCGTCGCCCTGAAGTTCAACCCATGGTCTGCTTGTCCGATCACCTTCGATCGCAGGGACCACCCCACTAGCATCTGTCATGGCGGATCTGCCGCACTGGTCCTAGACCCCATCATTAACGGATTTCACCTCACTCGAGTCCTTATGGACGGCGGCAGCATCCTGAACCTGCTTTATCAGGATACAGTGCGAAAAATGGGTATCGATCCCTCAAGGATCAAACCCAGCAAAACCACCTTTAAAGGCGACATCCCAGGTGTAGAGGCCCATTGCACAGGCTCAATCACACTAGAAGTGGTCTTCGGATCACCGGATAACTTCCGAAGTGAAGAGTTAACCTTCGACATCTTCCCGTTTCGCAGTGGCTATCATGCACTGCTCGGACGGACATCATTTGCAAAATTCAATGCAGTACCGCATTACGCATACCTCAATCTCAAGATGCCAGGACCTCTCGGGGTCATAACAGTAAATGGAAACACAGAACGCTCGCTCCGTACGGAAGAGCACACTGCGGCCCTTGCAGCAGAGGCACAAAGCAGCCTGTTCAGACAGACCACTCATTCGGCGTTACAGCCCCCGGACACCTTCAAGCGAGTCCGGAATAATCTGCAACAGGATCGCCTGGCGCGATCTACGCTCGCCTAGCAATTCGGCCCCCGTCCCAGTCCCAGTGCAGCGATGAAATTTGTGTCATGCGTACATAACTACGCATTGAAAATACCATGGACATAGGTGGGGGCACAATCAGGACACGCCCCGCATTGTGGCTTAACCACACCAGGGGCTGTATACCTTTGGTAGTCCCTTTCTCCTTCAGGGCCTAACTCTTCGGAAGGCCTTTCCGGCAGTCCGACGGCCGGACACATTCCGGAAGCAACAACCAATGCGGCAAGAAGCTAAGATGAACACGGGAACCGCCGGGTGGTCTCTAGTAATACTTGATATACCGACTTTTCACTATTATTGCATAGCTTGCCTTGGATAGGACATTTTGAATTATCCTACTTTACGCGTATTGCACTACTTGTACCAGTACGCTTCGACGTATTATTCAAATAACAATGCATATTATTAATCTGTTATTGCATTATTTAAGTTTTTCTCTTTCTCTTATATGTCCATTTACGACATTCCACACCTGCATGCTCGGGTACGGTCAGTACGCCAGGGGCTCTCGTTTACCCTGTAATACGGTGCAAGAAGTCTGAACACTTTCGACAGTGCGGCACCCCAAACTTATAGCATTATATGCATCAGCTCCGAATCATGTCTTGGTTCAAATGTTGGGTTGCCCAGCTCCCATGCTTTGCTACCTTACGTTCCGCTATATCGGCTAAGGTAGCGGTGGGAGAACTACTGTGATTGTGTCCCGGTTCTTCCGGACGAGCACCTTACTAGAGAAAGCCAAAAACTGACTGTCATGATAAGGCGAGAGACTGGTCGCTGTTCGAGAGGTCTCAAGTCCTTAAATACTTTTTTCGCTTCGGGCGAGGAGTCGGCCTTGTCCGGCTTAGGCGTGTATAGCGCCCCAAATTCGGCCCTCCGAATACCAAGGGCTTCGCCAAAAATTTAAAATCATAGACTTCTATGGCTAAGTGAGAGTGATAAAGCATTATAGTCCGATTGCCTGGTTTGTTGCGCTGAGAACCTCCCTTGAAGGACCCAAAATTGGGGTAAAGAGTGTTCAGATTTACCCCGAACACCCCAGTACTAGCTACATGGGGGTAGAAGCCGACGACTGGCCAACTCTCAGATTTTATAAACGGCCGCACAGAAGGTAATATTTTAAATTAAGAAAGCGTCGCATGGCGCAAAAGAACTCGTTTCATATTACAGGATCACATGGGCATGTTCATTCAAAAATTACATCCTTGGCACACTCATCTGCCACTAAGCAGGAACCCTTCAGGACGCTCTCATAGTAATTCTTGGGGCAGCGATGCTCGTTGCCCTCCGGCAGCCCCTCCTTCACAAGCTTCACGGCGTCTAGCTTCGCCCAGTGCACCTTCGCCTGGGCAAAAGCTCTGCATGCACCTTCGATGCAGACGGATCGCTTGATGACTTCAAGCCGTGGGAAGGCTTCCACCGACCGCCTCACCAGACCGAAGTAGCTGCCGGACAGGGGCTCGCCAGGCCACATCCGGACTATAAGGCCCCTCATGGCCTGTTCGGCCGCCTTGTGAAGTTCGACCAACTGCTTCAGCTGGTCGCTCAAGGACACGGGGTGTTTGGTCCCAGTATACTGAGACCAGAACAACTTCTCCGTTGAGCTCCCCTCCTCAACCCGGTAAAACTCCGCGGCATCCAGCACACTGCGGGGAAGATCTGCAAACGCTCCTGGAGAGCTCCGAACTCGGGTAAGAAAAAGGAAAGTCTCCTTCACATGCTTGCTTTGCATATTGAATGCCTTACCCGCTGCTATCTTCTTTGCCGCATCAATCTCATGGAGGGCCTTGTGGGCTTCGGCCTTGGCGCTCCAGACGCTTTCAAGCGCCTGCGCGAGCTCGGACTCCCGCGTCTTGGAGTCAACCTCCAAGGACTCGTGCTTCTTGGCGAGAGCCTCGAGCTCTTGCTGCACCTCGCCCACTCGGGCTTCTTGTTTCTCCCGTTCAATATGTTCTTTGGCCGCTTTGTCTTCAGCCGCGGAGAACGCCTTCCTCAGGGTCTCCACCTCGGTCGTGGCCCCTGACAAATTCATGATGATCCTATTACTTTACACTGAACTTCTTTTTAACTATATAAACTGTGGTATATATTACCTTTGCTCTGTTCGAGCTGCCCCTTGGTAAGGCCGAGCTCGTCCTCGGACCGCTTCACGTCCTGCTTCAGCGCAGAGACCTCCGCAGTATGTGCGGCAGCGGCCAGTAGGGAATCCTGCACATACACATAGACATACCCTAATTAGACTCCTGAGTTATCATTTGATACTCTATTCAGCTTTTCTTCGCGAACGATGAACAGAGCATCAGGGGCTACTACCTATGCGGTAATATTTTTATATTTTGAATGCTTACCTCAAAGCCTGTTAGGAGGTTGGTGCAAGCTTCGGTCAGTTCGTTCTTGTCGGACTGAACCTTCTTAACCACCGCACTCATGATAGTGTGGTGTTCTTCATTGATGGAAGTGCTGTGAAGCGCTTCCAGCAAGTTGTCCGGTGCCTCTGGTTGGACAGAGGACACCGGCACGGATGGTTGGCCCCCCTAAATGGGGGAACGCCTGCCAGAGCCCGGAACCATTGAAGGTTCCGGCGTAGTGTCCGGCTGGGGCCCGAACTCGAAGCCCGTAGGAACCTCGCTCCCCTGGTACCCAGGGTCCGGGAGGTCGTCATGAGGCGCCCCTAGGACCGCCTCCCCTTGGGTCGGTGCCTTTTGAGACACCACCTCGGCATTGTCCGTAGGACGAGGGGTGGAAGCCGTCGGAGGAGAACCGTTGTTCATATCTGACGAGCCCAAAGAGCCGCTCGACGAGGGTACATCGAGACGAGGTTCGGCATGAGCAAAGGCAGTACAATAAAACATACCATGAAGTACTATGGTGTCCGGACACTTACGATTTCGCCAGGGGCTTGTCCCTGGGTAGCCACTCATCGCCGCTGTCGGCGGCCGTCGTGGCACAGTCCGGAGGGAGGGTCTTTCCCTTCTTGGACCCTTTGGCCTCCCCGGATGGGTCGGCCTTACTTTTCTTGTCTCCCTCGGCTGGGGGGAGAACTTTTCTCCTCCTCCTCGTTTCCGTGGGACGAGTGCGCGTCAGACTCATCGAATGATGAGTTCGACAGAACCACCTTGCGCCGGAGACCCTTTCGGGTCCCCGCGGCCTTCTTCTTGGCCGTCTTTTCTGGCACCTCATAAGGTGCCGGAGTCAGCATCTTCGTTAGAAGAGCGCTTGCAGGATCTTCGGGCAGGGGGGCTGGGCAATCAAGCTGCTCTGCTGTCTTTATCCAGTCCTGTTAATGACATGAAAGCTTAGATCCGGCACATAACTAAACCAGGGCGCATAAATACCCTGAGAGATATAAAAGCCTACCGGATGGGCGCGACGCTTTGCGCTGAGTCCGTGGTCCTCGGTGAGGGAGGGAGGCATCTCGGCGCCCTTGAACAGCACCCTCCAGACATCCTCGTGTGTCGTGTCGTAGAGCTCTCGTGGCGTCTGGTGCTGGGCCGAGTCGAACTCCCACAAAACAAATGCTCATTGTTGGCATGGAAGGATTCGGCGGAAGAGCATAACCTGGACCACGTTGATGAGCTTGATTTTCTTGTTCGTCATGTTCTGGATGCAGGTCTGGAGTCCGGTCAGCTCTACCGAAGAACCCCATGACAGGCCTTTCTTTTTCCAGGAGGTGAGCCGCGTGGGGATTCCGGATCGAAATTTGGGGGCCGCCACCCAGTTGGAGTCGCATGGCTCGATGATGTAGAACCACCCCGATTGCCACCCCTTTATGGTATCCACATAGGTACCCTCGAGCCAGGTGACGTTAGGCATCTTGCCCGCCATGGCACCTCCGCACTCTGCTTGTTGGCCACCCACCACCTTCGGTTTGACATTCAAGGTTTTCAGCCATAGGCCGAAGTGTGGCCTGATGCGGAGGAAGGCCTCGCACACGACGATAAACGCCGAGATGTTGAGGATGAAGTTGGGGGCTAGATCATGAAAATCCAGCCCATAGTAGAACATGAGCCCGCAGACAAATGGGTGGAGAGGAAATCCCAGTCTGCGGACGAAATGGGTAAGAAAAACTACCCTCTCATGGGGTTCGGGCGTGGGGACAATCTGCCCCGCATTCGGCTGCCGATGCGCGATATTCGCAGCTAGGTATCCGGCTTCCTGTAACTTTTTGATGTTTTCCTCCGTGACGGAGGAAGCCATCCACTTGCCTCCTGCTCCAGACATGCTTGGAGTGGTTTGAGAAGAAGAACGCGAGCTTGGGCGCTAGAGCTCGAGTGTGCGGGAATGGGTGAGCGAGAAGGAAGAAGGCGTGGGTGTAAAAAGTAAATCTTTGTCCCTTTATAAGGGCGGAGGAGGCGATGAGTCTCCTCACTTGCCTGGCAAAACCGCTTATTCCCCAAGCGCCGCAATTGATGGCGTGGTTGGGTTACCCACGTCCGTATTGATGAGAATCCCATGATAAGGGGAACACGATCTCTGCTTTGACAAGACGTACCAAGAAAACCACCTCGCGATATGTGCGGAGCTGGTTGAGAAAAGCGGTTCGAATAATAATCGGGCCATGAAGTGATGTCATACTATCAAAACATGTCAGCAGATTAGATTTATGGAAGTATTATTCTCTCTACGGTGGTATGTGGAACTTATTTTGCAGGGTCGGACACTATCCTTGCATTCAAACTCTTCCATGGTGTATTCAGAGGAGGAACCCGCCTTGCAATGCCGAAGACAACACTGCGCGCCGGACTCATCGTCATTGAAGCCTGGTTCAGGGGCTACTGAGGGAGTCCTGGATTAGGGGGTCTCCGGACAGCTGGACTATATCCTTTGGCAGGACTGTTGGACTATTAAGATACAAGATTGAAGACTTCGTCCCGTGACCGGATGGGACTCTACTTGGCGTGGAAGGCAAGCTAGGCAATACGGATATGTATATCTCCCCCTTTGTAACCGACCTTGTGTGACCCTAGCTCCCTCTGGTGTCTATATAAACCGGAGGGTTTTAGTCCGTAGGACAACATACAATCATACCAAAGGCTAGCTTCTAGGATTTAGCCTCTCTGATCTCGTGGTAGACCTACTCTTGTAATACTCATATCATTAAGAACAATCAAGCAGGACGTAGGGTTTTACCTCCATCAAGAGGGCCCAAACCTGGGTAAACATCATGTCCCCTGCCTCCTGTTACCATCCGCCTTAGACGCACAGTTCGGGACCCCCTACCCGAGATCCGCCGGTTTTGACACCGACAGAAGCCACTAGTGAAACCTATGGCCCCGGGGTCTATTTTCCATCATATTAATCTCCCGTCAACAAGCTATTTCTTGCGCCATTTATTTTGCTTTCTTTACTTTTAGTCTTTATCATAAAAATAGCAAAAATATTATCTTATCTTCTCTATCAGATCTCACTTTTTCAAGTGGCCGTGAAGGGATTGACAACCCCTTTATCACATTGGTTGCAAGGTTCTTATTTGTTTGTGTAGGTGCAAGGGACTTGAGCGTGGCCTCCTACTAGATTGATACCTTGGTTCTCAAAAACTGAGGGAAATGCTTACGCTACTTTGCTGCATCACCCTTTCCTCTTCAAGGGAAAACCAACGCAATGCTCAAGAGGTAGCACGTTACTCTGTTCCTATGAACTTAATACTCTAGATGCATGCTGGATAGCAGTCGATGTGTGGAGTAATAGTAGTAGATGCAGGCAGGAGTCGGTCTACTTGTCACGGACATGATGCCTATATACATGATCATGCCTAGATATTCTCATAATTATTCGCTTTTCTGTCAATTACTCGACAGTAATTTGTTCACCCATCGTAATACTTATGCTATCTTGAGAGAAGCCACTAGTGAAACCTATGGCCCCCGGGTCTATTCTCCATTATATTAATCTTCCGTCAACAAGCTATTTCTATTACCTTTTATTTTGCAATCTTTACTTTTAATCTTTATCATAAAAACACCAAAAAAATTATCTTATCAGATCTCACTCTCGTAAGTGACCGTGAAGGGATTGACAACGCCTTTATCGCGTTGGTTGCGAGGTTCTTATTTGTTTGTGTAGGTACGAGGGACTTGTGTGTGGTCTCCTACTAGATTGATACGTTGGTTCTCAAAAACTGAGGGAAATACTTATGCTACTTTGCTGCATCACCCTTTCCTCTTCAAGGGAAAACCAACGCAGTGCTCAAGAGGTAGCATGGCGCGCCCCCCTTGGGCCGGCCTCCTCTTCCCCCTCCTTTATATACGTAGGAAGGGGCACCCCAAAGGCACACCAAGTCTTCTCTTAGCCGTGTGCGGTGCCCCCCTCCGCAGTTACGCACCTTGGTCATATCGTTGTAGTGCTTAGGCAAAGCCATGCGTCGGTAACTTCATCATCACCGTCAACACACCGTTGTGCTGACGAAACTCTCCCTCATCCTCAACTGGATTAAGAGCTCAAGGGACGTCATCATGTTGAACGTGTGCTAAACACAGAGATGCCATAAGTTTGGTGCTAGGATCGGTTGGATCGCGAAGACGTTCGACTACATCAACCTGTTACTAAACACTTCTGCTTTCGGTCTACGAGGGTACGTAGACACGCTTCACTCTCGTTGCTATGCATCTCCTAGATAGATCTTGTGTGATCGTAGGAAAATATTGAAATACTGCATTCCCCAACAATGGCATCTGAGCCAGGTCTATGCGTAGATGTTATATGCATGAGTAGAACACAAAGAGTTGTGGGCGATAATAGTCATACTGCTTACCACCAACGTCTTACTTTGATTCGGCGGTATTGTTGGATGAAGTGGCCCGGACCGACATTACATGACCACGTTCATGAGACTGGTTCTACCGACGTGCTTCGCACACAGGTGGCTGGTGGGTGTCTGTTTCTCCAACTTTAGTTGAATCGAGTTTGACTACGGCCGGTCCTTGTTTAAGGTTAAAACAACACACTTGACGAAAAATCGTTGTGGTTTTGATGCGTAGGTAAGAACGGTTCTTGCTAGAAGCACGTAGCAGCCACGTAAAACTTGCAACGACAAAGTAGAGGACGTGTAGAACTTGTTTTTGCAGGGCATGTTGTGATGTGATATGGTCAAGACGTGATGACATATAAATTTTTGTATGAGATGATCATGTTTTGTAAAAGTTATCGGCAACTAGCAGGAGCCTTATGGTTGTCGCTTTATTGTATGAAATGCAATCGCCATGTAATTGCTTTACTTTATCACTAAGCGGTAGAGATAGTCGTAGAAGCAATAATTGGCGAGACGACAATGATGCTACGATGGAGATCAAGGTGTCAAGCCGGTGACGATGGTGATCATGATGGTGCTTTGGAGATGGAGATCAAAGGCACAAGATGATGATGGCCATATCATATCACTTATTTTGATTGCATGTGATGTTTATCTTTAATGCATCTTATTTTGCTTAGTACGGCGGTAGCATTATAAGATGATCTCTCACTAAATTTCAAGGTACAAGTGTTCTCCCTGAGTATGCACCGTTGCTATAGTTCGTCATGCCGAGACACCACATGATGATCAGGTGTGATAAGCTCTATGTTCACATACAACAGGTGCAAGCCAGTTTTGCACGTGCATAATACTCGGGTTAAACTTGACGAGCCTAGCATATGCAGATATGGCCTCGGAACACTGAGACCGAAAGGTCGAACATGAATCATATAGTAGATATGATCAACATAGTGATGTTCACCATCGAAAACTACTCCATCTCACGTGCTAATCGGACATGGTTTAGTTGATATGGATCACGTGGTCATTTAGATGACTAGAGGGATCCCTATCTAAGTGGGAGTTCTTAAGTAATATGATTAATTGAACTTTAATTTATCATGAACTTAGTACATGATAGTATTTGCATGTCTATATTGTTGTAGATCAATGGCCCGTGCTACTGTTCCCTTGAATTTTAATGTGTTCCTAGAGAAAGCTAAGTTGAAAGATGATGGTAGCAACTACACGGACTGGGTCCGTAACTTGAGGATTATCCTCATTGATGCACAGAAGAATTACGTCCTGGAAGCACTGCTAGGTACAAGACCCACTGCAGGAGCAACTCCAGACGTTGTGAACGTCTGGCAGAGCAAAGCTGATGACTACTCGATAGTTCAGTGTGCCATGCTTTACGGCTTAGAGTTGGGACTTCAAAGATGTTTTGAACGTCATGGAGCATATGAGATGTTCCAGGAGTTAAAGTTAATATTTCAAGCAAATGCCCGAATTGAGAGATATGAAGTCTCCAATAGGTTCTATAACTGCAAAATGGAGGAGAATAGTTCTGTCAGTGAACATATACTCAAAATGTCTGGGTACCACAACCACTTGACTCAATTGGGAGTTAATCTTCCTGATGATAGTATCATTGACAGAGTTCTACAATAGCTTCGTGATGAACTATAATATGCAAGGGATGGATAAGACAATTCCCGAGCTCTTCGCAATGCTAAAGGCTGCAAAGGTAGAAATCAAGAAGGAGCATCAAGTTTTGATGGTTAACAAGAGCATTAGTTTCAAGAAAAAGGGCAAAGGGAAGAAGGGGAACTTCAAGAAGAACAGCAAGCAAGTTGCTGCTCAAGTGAAGAAGCCCAAGTCTGGACCTAAGCCTGAGACTGAGTGCTTCTACTGCAAAAGGACTGGTCACTGGAAGCAAAACTGCCCCAAGTATTTGGCGTATAAGAAGGATGGCAAAGTGAAAGGTATATTTGATATACATGTTATTGATGTGTACCTTACTAATGCTCGTAGTAGCGCCTGGGTATTTGATACTGGTTCTGTTGCTCATATTTGCAACTCGAAACAGGGACTGCGAATTAAACAGAGATTGGCTAAGGACGAGGTGACGATGCGTGTGGGAAATGGTTCCAAAGTCGATGTGATCGTCGTCGGCACGCTACCTCTACATCTACTGTCGGGATTAGTTTTAGACCTAAATAATTGTTGTTTGGTGCCAGCGTTGAGCATGGACAATATATCTGGATCTTGTTTGATGCGAGATGGTTATTCATTTAAATCATAGAACAATGGTTGTTCTATTTATATGAGTAATATCTTTTATGGTCATGCACCCTTGATGAATGGTCTATTTTTGTTGAATCCCGATAGTAGTGACACACATATTTATAATATTGAAGCCAAAAGATGCAAGGTTAATAATGACAGTGCAACTTATTTGTGGCACTGCCGTTTAGGTCATATTGGTATAAAGTGCATGAAGAAACTCCATGTTGATGGGCTTTTGGAAACACTTGATGCTTGTGAACCCTGCCTCATGAGCAAGATGACTAAGACTCCATTCTCCGGAACAATGGAGCGAGCAACTGACTTGTTGGAAATAATACATACTGATGTATGTAGTCCAATGAGTGTTGAGGCTCACGGGCGGGTACCGTTATTTTCTGACCTTCACAGATGATTTGAGCAGATATGGGTATATCTACTTGATGAAACATAAGTCTCAAACATTCGAAAAGTTCAAAGAATTTCAGAGTGAAGTGGAAAATCATCGTAACAAGAAAATAAAGTTTCTATGATATGATCGTGGAGGTGAATATTTGAGTTATGAGTTTGGTCTTCATTTGAAACAATTTGGAATAGTTTCGCAACTCACGCCACCTGGAACACCACAGCGTAATTGTGTGTCCGAACATCGTAACCGTACTTTATTAGATATGGTGCGATCTATGATATCTCTTACTGATTTACCGCTATCGTTTTGGGGTTATGCTTTAGAGACGGCTGCATTCACGTTAAATAGGGCGCCATCTAAATCTGTTGAGACGACACCATATGAACTGTGGTTTGGCAAGAAACCTAAGATGTCGTTTCTTAAAGCTTGGGGCTGCGATGCTAGATGGCTTCTTCTCTTTCTTTGGATCTCAATACAAAGTTCTCCACGATTCTCTTGGAGATATATTTGATGTAATTATTTTTGCGGTGTATTTGTCGAGATCCGATGAATTGTGGGTTTATGATCAAGATTATCTATGAACAATATTTGATTCTTCTCTGAAATATTTTATGCATCATTTAAATATCTTTGCAAGTCTCTTCGAATTATCAGTTTGGGTTGCCTACTAGATTGATCGTTCTTGCAATGGGAGAAGTGCTTAGCTTTGGGTTCAATCTTGTGGTGTCCTTTCCCAGTGACAGCAGGGGCAGCAAGGCACATATTGTATTGTTGCCATCAAGGATAAAAAGATGGGGTTTATATCATATTGCTTGAGTTTATCCCTCTACATCATGTCATCTTGCCTAATGCATTACTTTGTTCTTATGAACTTAATACTCTAGATGCATGCTGGATAGCGGTCGATGTGTGGAGTAATAGTAGTAGATGCAGAATTGTTTCGGTCTACTTGTCGCGGATGTGATGCCTATATACATGATCATGCCTAGATATTCTCATAAGTATTCGTTTTTCGATCGATTGCTCGACAGTAATTTGTTCACCCACCGTAGATTATGCTATCTTGAGAGAAGCCACTAGTGAAACTTATGGCCCCCGGGTCTATCTTCCATCATATTATTTTCAAATCAATTTGATATTTCTATTAACATTTATTTTGCAATGTTTATTTTCCAATGTATATCATAAAAATACCAAAAAATATTTATCTTATTATCGCTATCAGATCTCACTTTCGTAAGTGACCGTGAAGGGATTGACAACCCCTTTATCGCGTTGGTTGCGAGGTTCTTGTTTGTTTGTGCAGGTACTAGGTGACTTGTGTGTTACCTCCTACTGGATTGATACCTTGGTTCTCAAAAACTGAGTGAAATACTTACGCTACTGTGCTACATCACCCTGTCCTCTTCAAGGGAAAACCAATGTATGCTCAAGAGGTAGCAAGAAGGATTTCTAGCGCCGTTGACAGGGAGGTTGCATCAAGTCAAGACATACCAAGTACCCATCACAAACTCTTATCCCTCGCATTACATTATTTGCCATTTGCCTCTCGTTTTCCTCTTCCCCACTTCACCCTTGCCGTTTTATTCGCCCTCTTTTCCGCTCGCCATTTTTCTGTTCACCTCTTTTTGCTTGCCTCTTGCTTGCTTGTGTGTTGGATTGTTTGTCACGATGGCTCAAGATAATACTAAATTGTGTGACTTTTCCAATACCAACAATAATGATTTTATTAGCACTCCAATTGCTCCTCTTACTGATGCTGAATCTTGTGAAATTAATACTGATTTGTTGAATCTTGTCATGAAAGATCGGTTTTCTGGCCTTCCTAGTGAAGATGCCGCTACCCATCTAAACAGCTTTGTTGATTTGTGTGATATGCAAAAGAAGAAATATGTGGATAATGATATTGTTAAATTGAAGCTATTCCTGTTTTCACTTAGAGATCGTGCTGAAACTTGGTTTTCCTCTTTGCCTAAAAATAGTATTGATTCATGGAATAAGTGCAAAGATGCTTTTATCTCTAAGTATTTTCCTCACGCTAAGATCATCTCTCTTAGAAGCGATATTATGAATTTTAAGCAACTTGATCATGAGCATGTTGCACAAGCATGGGAGAGGATGAAATTAATGATACATAATTGCCCTACACATGGTTTGAATTTGTGGATGATCATACAAATTTTTATGCTGGATTGAATTTTGCTTCTAGAAATCTTTTAGATTCGGCCGCGGGAGGCACTTTTATGGAAATCACTTTAGGAGAAGCTACTAAACTCCTAGATAATATTATGGTTAATTATTCTCAATGGCACACCGAAAGATCTACTAGTAAAAAGGTTCATGGTATACAAGAAATTAATGTTTTGAGTGGAAAGATGGATGAACTTATGAAATTGTTTACTAATAAGAGTGTTTCTTCTGATCCTAATGATATGCCTTTGTCTACTTTGATTGAGAATAATAATGAATCTATGGATGTGAATTTTGTTGGTAGGAACAATTTTGGTAACAACGCGTATAGAGGAAACTTTAATCCTAGGCCGTTCCCTACTAATTCCTCTAATAATTATGGTAATTACTACACCAACTCTTATGGAAATTTTAATAAGATGCCCTCTGATTTTGAGACTAGTGTTAAAGAATTTATGATTTCACAAAAGAATTTTAATGCTTTGCTTGAAGAAAAATTGCCTAAGATTGATGAGTTTGCTAGGAACGTGGATAGAATTTCTCTTGATGTTGATTCTTTGAAACTTAGATCTATTCCACCTAAGCATGATATCAATGATTCTCTCAAAGCCATGAGAATTTCCATTGATGAGTGCAAAGAAAGAACCGCTAGGATGCGTGCTAAAAAAGATTGCTTTATAAAAGCGTGTTCTTCTAGTTTCCATGATAGTAAGGATGAAGATCTAAAAGTGATTGATGTGTCTCCTATTAAATCTTTGTTTTTTAATATGAATCTTGATAATGATGGGACTGGAGATGAGTCAACTTTAGTTAAAAGGCGTCCCAATGATTCGGAGTTTTTAGATCTTGATGCAAAAATTGGTAAAAGTAGGATTGAAGAGGTCAAAACTTTACATATCAATGAACCCACTATTTTGGATTTCAAGGAATTTAATTATGGTAATTGCTCTTTGATAGATTGTATTTCCTTGTTGCAATCCATGTTAAATTCTCCTCATGCTTATAATCAAAATAAAGCTTTTCCCAAACATATCATTGATGCTTTAATGAAATCTTATGAAGAAAAGCTTGAATTGGAAGTTTCTATTCCTAGAAAACTCTATGATGAGCGGGAACCTACTATTAAAATTAAAATTAAAGATCATGAATGCTTTGCTTTATGTGATTTGGGTGCTAGTGTTTCCACGATTCCAAAAACTTTGTGTGATGTGTTAGGTTTCCGTGAATTTGATGATTGTTCTTTAAATTTGCATCTTGCGGATTCCACTATTAAGAAACCTATGGGAAGGATTAATGATGTTCTTATTGTTGCAAATAGGAATTATGTGCCCGTAGATTTCATTGTTCTTGATATAGATTGCAATCCTACATGTCCTATTATTCTTGGTAGACCTTTACTTAGAACGATTGGTGCAATTATTGATATGAAAGAAGGAAATATTAGATTCCAATTTCCGTTAAGGAAAGGCATGGAAAACTTTCTTAGGAAGAAAATTAAATTACCTTATGAATCTATTATGAGAGCCACTTATGGATTGCATACCAAAGATGACAATACCTAGATCTATTCTTGTTTTTATGCCTATCTAGGGGCGTTAAACGATAGCGCTTGTTGGGAGGCAACCCAATTTTATTTTTGTTTCTTGTTTTTTGTTCCTGTTTAGTAATAAATAATTCATCTAGATTCTGTTTGGATGTGGTTTTATGCTTTTAATTAGTGTTTGTGCCAAGTAGAACCTTTGGGAAGACTTGGGGGAAGTCTTTGTGATCTTGCTGTAAAAAACAGAAAAATAAGTGCTCACGAGATTTGCTGCCATTTTTTACTGGAGAGTGCGATTAGGTTGATTATTTTTGCAGATGATTAATAGACAAATTCCTCACGTCCACCAATTTATTTCAAAATTTTTGGGGTTACATAAGTATTCGAAACCTACAGATTACTACAGACTGTTCTATTTTTGACAGATTCTGTTTTTCGTGTGTTGTTTGCTTATTTTGATGAATCTATGGCTAGTATCGGGGGATATGAACCATAGATAAGTTGGAATACATTAGGTTTAACACCAATATAAATAAATAATGAGTTGATTACAGTACCTTGAAGTGGTGGTTTGTTTTCTTATACTAATGGAGCTCATGAGATTTTCTGTTGAAGTTTTGTGTTGTGAAGTTTTCAAGTTTAGGGTAAAGATTTGATGGATTTTGGAATAAGGAGTGGCAAGAGACTAATCTTGGGGATGCCCAAGGCACCCCAAGGTAAAATTCAAGGACAACCAAAAGCCTAAGCTTGGGGATGCACCGTAAGGCATCCCCTCTTTCATCTTCGTCTATCAGTAACTTTACTTGAGGCTATATTTTTATTGGAGCATATTGTACGATTTGATTCTTTGCTTTTTAGTTTACCACAATCATCCTTGTTGTACACACCTTTTGGTAGAGACACACATGAATCAGAATTTATTATAATACTCTATGTGCTTCACTTATTGCTACCTCTTGAGCACTGCGTTGGTTTTCCCTTGAAGAGGAAAGGGTGATGCAGTAAAGTAGTATAAGTATTTCCCTCAGTTTTTGAGAACCAAGGTATCAATCCAGTAGGAGTCACGCTCGAGTCCCACGCACCTACACAAACAAATAAGAACCTCGCAACCAACGCGATAAAGGGGTTGTCAATCCCTTCACCGTCACTTACGAGAGTGAGATCTGATAGATATGATAAGATAATATTTTTGGTATTTTTATGATAAAGAGAAATAAAGATGCAAAGTAAAAAAAACGGCAATAGAAATAGCTAAGTGTTGAAAGATTAATATGATGGAAGATAGACCCGGGGGCCATAGGTTTCACTAGTGGCTTCTCTCAAGAGCATAAGTATTACGGTGGGTAAATGAATTACTGTCGAGCAATTGATAGAATTGAGCATAGTTATGATAATATCTAGGTATAATCATGTATATAGGATCACGTCCATGACAAGTAGACCGAAACGATTCTGCATCTATGTCGAGGTACTGATCCACGAACACCTATGGGACCGGCGGACCGGGTCCCTTTCGGTTCGGCGGGGGCGGAGATTGTGCAAAGAGCAAATCGAGGCGATGCACGCGAGTGATTTACCCAGGTTCGGGCCGCACGGATGCGTAAAACCCTACTCCTGCTTTGTGGTTTGTATTGATTTCTTGCTCGGGAGCGCGGAGTGCTACAGTACGCACCAGCAGCTAGCGAGACCGAGCGTGAGTGTTCGAACCCCCCTCTACGTTGCACACGGGCCTCCTTTTATATGCTCAAGGGGTTACCGACAGGTGGCAACGGAGGTAAAGGGCAAAAATGGAAAGGTGTTGTGGTAGGCACAGCTACCTGCTACAGTGTATCATACCTAACCCTGACGGCAGGGGACAAGAGCCTTAAATGCCTGTCTGTGTCGCCTAAACAGTGCGAAAAGGGACCGCCAGGGACGCCACCGTTCGCCACGATGGCGATCTTGTCAGCGCCGCTTGCCACCGCACGCCCCTAGCTGCACAGCCTTCCGCCACGTACGCCTGGAAGGGCCCCAGAGCGACACGTTGGTGGATGTGCTGGAGCGCGGGCTCGGAAAGGTGGCTTGCCGCGGCAAGCGCCTTGCCGCGGTCGTTGTCTTGTCGCGTCCGGGAGCTTTTCGCTCACCGGGCCTTGCCGGGGCGCGTGGCGCGCCGCGGCAAGTTCCTTGAAATGCCTTGGGTGGCCTTCCCGGCAAGCTCCTCTTGCCGGGGTCTTGGGATGCTTTTGCTAGCCTTCCCGGCAAGCTCCTCTTGCCGGGGTCTTGTCTTCTTGGCTTGGACACTTTGTTCTTGAATGGCTCCAAAGGAACCACGGAGGACCTTGGCGGTCACCCGGCAAGCCTTGCCGCGGGATGCTGCGACTGCCCGTGCACAAGTTCGGGATACTAGGGTACCCCTTACTCTAGTACACCGACAGGAGCCCCCGGGCCTGGGCCATACACGGTGCCGAGCGCTGTTGGGCCAGGCCCAAAACAGGGCACGGGCACGCGCGGCCTAGGTTACGCCGTATCTCACTCCGTATCCACTGCGCCCTCCCCGAACGGCACGCGTCGAATGCGGCATCGTGGGAGAGATCGTGGGGGTTTCTTTATTCGGAAATGCGGAATGTCCGCCCCCTCCCCCCTTATGAGCAGGGAAAACAGGGGCAGTTCGCTTACTCGCCCATTGCCGTTTCCAATCTCAGAAATCTCCGCCACTCCCTCGCCTTCCCAAAGCAGAGAGAGAGAGTGCTCCACCCCCGTCGCCACCAGCACCACCAACGCCGTCGACCTCCTCCACTGCTTCCGCCATGGCCCCAAAAGCCGACAAGGGGAAGGCCGTGAAGTCGACCGAGGCGCAGCGGCTCGCGGCGCTGCGGAAGGAGCGGTCTATCTTCCCCCCCAAGCTTGGCGCTAAGGAGCTGAGGGAGAACTACTATTTGTTCTGGTCGGCGGAGACGCGCGCGCATCCGCGCACAAAGGTTCTCCCCGCCGCCGCTTGGAAGAAGGCTCCGAATGGGTACCCCTTCTTCGCATAGTTCTTCTACAGCGGGCTCTGCCCGCCCTTCTCTGATTTCTTCTGCGACATCATGAACACCTATGGATTCCATCTCCTTGACTTCACCCCCAACGCCGTCCTGACAATGGAAGTTTTCGCACACCTCTGCGAAAACTTTGTCGGAGTCCTTCCCAACGTAGCCCTCTTCCGCCACTTTTTCATACCCCGAATAGAGAGAGGAGAGCCTCTATCCGGCGGGATTGCCTGGATCTCAAGGACCGGCAAGAAAGAGACCTATCTGGAGGGAGAATTCCGCAGCAAGTGGGAGGAGTGGAGAGCTGACTGGTGCTGGATTGACGAGGAGAGCCCGCAGCCATTCACCACCCGGCGGCAAACCCCAGTAGCACGCGGCAGCGATTGGAGTGACTTGGCCCCGGAGGACGCCAGGCTGAAGATTGCCGTCACCAGGATCCTGCGCCTCAGGCTTGCCGGGCTTACTGTTGGCGCAGTTGGCGCAGACTTCCTTCGCCGCCGCATCGCCCCCCTGCAGGAACGGGGGAGGCCAACCTGGGAGTTCAAGAACGCGGCAGACATCATGAGGCTGCGGCCAGGCCTCAATTACAACTTCACAGTCTTGGAGCTCAACGCAATGCTGCAGGAGCTGTTCAAGTATGACCCCCAGCATCCCGAGGTCTTCAGGTTGCCGGGGGGCGTCGTCCCGTTGTGCAACAATTCCGCGCTCGACCGCATCCGTGCGATGATGCCGGAGTGCGACTCACACGGGATTGTGCCAACTTGGTAGGAGCCTGCAGACGAGGTCGTGCAGCAGTTCTTCGACGACTTGGTGGAGGTGCCAATCCGCCCCGACGAGAAGGACGGCCTCACCCGCGACACCATGGATGCGGAGATGGCACTCATCGCCACCAGGCTGGAGGAGGCAGCGGCAGCCGCAGCCGCGGGCGAGTTTGGGTTCACTGTGGAGGAGGCGGATGCAGCAGAAGCGGCAAGCCGTGCCGAGCGAGGGGAGTCTGCCGGCAAGAAGGAGCTTGCCGGGCGTGACGCCGAGCCGAGCAAGCCGCCAAGGACACAAGCAGCTCGTTGGAAATCGACTCCTCCTCCTCCTCTTCTTCGGGCAGCTCTCCGCAAGCAGAGCCTCCATCCCCACCAAGAAGGCGCCTCCGCAAGGCGGGTGACGTGACGGAGCGGCAAGCGGGTCAACAGTCGCCGTGCCGCGTGACACGCTCCACCACGGCAAACACCGTTGCCGCGAGAGCGCCTCATGCTGCGACGGCAACTGGAGCGGAGTCTAGCCGGACCACCGCTTCAGCTCCTACCGCTGCTCACGCCGCGCCGATAGCTGGAGCGGGGTCGTCTCAGACCACCGCCACTGCTCCCGCCAAGCGGCCAAGGGAAGCCACTCCTCCACCTCCTCGCGTCGGACGTGGGCCAAACTTCGACTTCTCCGCGTTCAGCTCCGACGAGGAAGAAGAAGAAGAGTAAGCTTCTCTTGTTGTATTTACGTTTCTTCAATTCTTGCTGTTGGTCTTGTTTCTCACTTGTTTTTCTTCTGAACTTGTTCCTTTTTAGGACTCTGGCCCAGAGAGCGGCAAAGAGAGCTAAGGTACCGGTGATCGTCATCGAGGACGAGCCCACTGTGACAGCAGGTGGCACGCCCGAGACAACCTTGCCGGACCCAGCGACTTTCCTCCAGGGCAGCCCCCAGCATAAGTGTATGGTTTACTTTCTGCTGCGAGGCGTGCTTGGGTACTTGTCTTTGCTAATATTTGTTTGTTGACTTGTGTAGGAGCCGAGCAGCCCCACCAGGAGCCAAGGGAGAATCCCCCGACAAGGGAGAATTCTCCGGCAAGGGAAGGCTTCCCGGTGAGGGAGAAGTCTCCGGCAAGGGAGGGTTCTCCGGCGAGGGACAGCGCCAGCTGCCCCCCGACGACGGAGACCACGACCGCAGAGCCTGGTGCAGGTACTCCCCTTGCTTCAAAACTTCTCTTGGATCCTTCTTTTCTTGATCTTTATGGGTTTTTGCTGGATTCTGTTTGACTCTTCTCCCCTTTTCCGGCCGTCAGATCCATCCGCTGCGGAGCAGATGGAGACAGAGGTCGCCGCCGACGAAGCAGCCGGTGCTGGAGACGCCACCGGCGCAGAGGCCGCCAAGGCTGCCGCTGCAGCAACTGGCGAGGAATCTGGCGATCGTACTGACGGCCCAGAGGCCGCAGGAGCGCCAGGCGCTACGCCGACCGCCGACCCATCCGCCGAAGCCGCAGCGCCAAGCTCCAAGGAGCCCCAGCCGGGCGTTTATTTGAAGGCCGGCGACGACGTCTTCATCAATCTTCCCTGGGCATCAAACTCCAGAGCGCCGGTCGAGGGGGAGGTCTTCGACGGAGAAGTGCTCGCCTCCACGGGGTTGAAGCTGGTCGACGCGCCAAGCAGCAGCAGCAACGAGCCCGAAGAGGAGCGGCTGCTGCGGAAGCTGATGTCGCTCTACCGCGCGCGGCAAGCCAAGCTGGAATCCCGCGAGGCACTTGTCGCGAAGGCGGGAGCTGACATCGAAAGGCGCGCGGAAGAGCTTGGGGGTTTCCACTGGGAAGCCCTCCGATCCCTGGCGGAGGAGCGGGAGCAGCTCGCTGAAGCGCAGAAGGCCTTCCTCCTTGAGAAGGCCGAAGCCGAAGAGCGGCAGCGACTTGCCGCTGTGAAGCTAGCCGCGGAGGAGGGCGAGCTGGCGCAGCGGAAGGTCAACCTCGACGCTCACGAGGAGGAGCTTGCCGCGCGTGAGGGAAAACTCGGCGAAGCCCTCAAACAAGCAGAGGACGCCGCTGCCGCCGTCGAGGCCGCCAAGGAGGAGTTGAAGGCGAAGGTGGCGCAGCTAGAAGCCGATCTCGCCGAGAAGGGCAGAGAGATCAGCGCCGCCAAGGTCTCCAACGTGGATCTTGAGTTGAAGCTAACCACTTCGACCAAGACTCTGGACAGCGCCAAGAAGCGGGAGGCGGCCTTGAAGGAGGAAATTAAGGCTGACAAGGCACTGCTGGAGAGTGCTGCCGCCGCCCAGAACGCCTTCAGGGAGACTGTGACGCACTGGACGGAGAGTCTGGTGAACGCCGCCACAGACATCAACAAGGAGCTGGCGCAGCTGGGAATGGAAGATCTTGGGTATCCCTCCGACGACAACCTCCAGCCCAGCGCCAAGCTCGTCCTGTTCTTCAAGGGCGTGGCGACAGCCCTCCAGCGACTTCGGGAGAGGATCCCCAAGCAGCTGGCCGACGAATCGCGCAAGATCTGCGCAGGAGCCCTCCAGAAAGTGTTGATGAAGGTGGCTTTCCGCAATCCTGGTCTCCGCCTCACCAACATTCTCAGGACCTTGCCGCCGGAGGCTGATCTGGAGGAGCTCAAGGCCCTTGTCGCACCCATTGTGGACAAGGTGAGCGGGATCAAGCGGGTCGAAGGCGATCGCGTAGATTAGGCCGCCCATTTCTTCTTTCCTTGTCGCTGTTTGACATGTTATGAAAACAGATTATTAGAGCCGCGACAAGTTATCCTTGTAATATAACTTTTATTCTGGGCAATTATTGCAACGTTATTCCCTTTACTTGACCCCTCCCTTTGTATGTCTTTTTACCCTACGCTTTTAGGGAACTTGCCGGTGCAGGCACCTTAGCCGCGAGCGCTGAGTGCGGGACGTCAGCAGCCTGCTGGTGGTGCCGCTACCGACAAGAAACCTTGTCGCAACTAGTTGCAGCTCACTTAAGTTGCTGAGCAAACTCGAAACAAAGTAAGGGTGCTAGCGGCTCACTTAAGTTGCTGAGCGGACTCGAAGCAAAGTAAGGGCGCTAGCAGCTCGCTTAAGTTGTTGAGCGGACTCGAAACAAAGTAAAGGCACAACTAGCTACGAGTTGGTTCCTCCGCGCACAGGTTTTCCATACAAAGTGTGGTCGTTCAAGGGAGATAACTTAAAATTTAAAAAATTTGATTGCTCAAACTTTGGCAACTTAGCTTTTCTGTTGTTTGCTTCCCGGCAAGGCGAAACTGTCTAGAACGACGCCTGGTCCATACCATTGTCTTCTCCTTTCCCCCCCGGCAAACTTGTGGGCGAGGGGAACCTTGCTTTCAGAAGGAAGAAGAGACAATACAGATATGGAGCTTTATGGCTCGTTACTGCTTACCGGGGTTTAGGTGCTGCACAAAGTGTCAGATAACACATGCATAAAATAGAAAACATGAAATCGACAAAATGTGCGGAGCACATGAGCTTTACTTATGCACGGGGTCTGCGCCCGGCATTGTACAAAGGATTACATGCAACAGCGGCAAGACTTGTACAAAAGGTGGTTGCCGGAACAGGTTTCGACAACCGCGCCTTACGGGTAAAACTTGCGAAGATGCTCAATGTTCCAGGAGTTGCTCACCGGAATGCCATCTTCGGTCTCAAGGCGGACAGCGCCAGGCCTTGTGACTCGTTTCACCCAGTAAGGGCCTTCCCACTTTGGTGTCAACTTGTTGGAATTCTTGGCGGACTGAACGCGCCGAAGAACAAGGTCGCCTTCCTCGAGACTTCTGGCGTTAACTTTGCGGCTATGGTAGCGGCGCAAAGCTTGCTGGTAGCGAGCAGCTCGCACAGCAGCCTGAAGACGGTCTTCCTCAAGGAGCAGCGCGTCATCTTGTCGCAGCTGCTCTTGCTCAAGCTCATCATAAGCGAGCACTCGAGGTGACCCGTATACGAGTTCCGTGGGGATAACTGCTCTGCTCCATAGACTAGAGCGAAAGGTGTCTGTCCAGTGGCTTGATTTGGCGTCGTCCTGATCGACCAAAGAACCACCGGCAGCTCCTCGATCCAGTTTCTTCCGCACTTGTGCAGCCTGTCGAAAGTTCTGGTCTTGAGCCCGCGCATCACTTCAGCATTTTCCCTCTCCGCTTGACCGTTGCTTCTCGGGTGAGCAACAGAAGCGAAGCAGACCTTGGCGCCAAGATCTTGGACGTACTGCATGAAGGTGTGGCCCGTGAATTGCGTACCGTTGTCGGTGATTATCTTGTTAGGGATCCCGAAGCGGCAAACAATCGACCTGAAGAACTTGACTGCTGACTGTGCTGTCACCTTCATCACTGGTTCCACTTCCGGCCACTTTGTGAACTTGTCGATTGCGACGTACAAGTACTCAAAGCCCCCGATAGCTCGGGGGAAGGGGCCGAGGATGTCGAGCCCCTAGACCGAAAATGGCCAGGATAAAGGGATCGTCTGGAGAGCTTGAGCTGGTTGGTGTGTCTGCTTGGAATGGAACTGGCACGCTTCACACTTGGTTACTTGTGCAGTTGCATCCTAGAGGGCTGTTGGCCAGAAGAAACCTTGCCGGAATTCTTTGCCGACAAGTGCTCTTGCGCCAATGTGGTGACCACATATGCCTCCATGTATCTCTGCCAACAGCTTTTGTCCATCTTCCCGGTGAATACACTTCAATTTCACACCGTTCAGTCTTCTTCTGTACAGTGTCTTGTCGACAAACTGGTACATACTTGACTGCCGGGCTACTCTTTCCGCTTCTTCTTGCTCTTCGGGAAGTTCTCCTGTCTGAAGGAAACGGACAATCTGCTGCGCCCATGCTGGAGCCTGCGGCTCGACAACAAGGACTAAAGGCAAATCTGCTGCTGCGGGAACATCCGCTTCTACGGCAAGAACCTGCGGCTCTGCCGGAGCTTGACGTTCCCCGACAAGCTTGCCGGAGCACAACTTGTCGGGAGTTTCTGCTTCAACGGAACAAATCCTAGGGCTTGCCGGAGCATCTTGCTCCTCAGTGCTCTTGGTGTTGATCTTGGGGACTGCTGCGGGAACATCCGCTTCTACGGCGAGAACCTGCGGCTCTGCTGGAGCGTGACGTTCCCCGGCAAGCTTGCCGGAGCAAAACTTGTCGGGAGCTCCTGCTTCAACCGAACAAACCCTAGGGCTTGCCGGAGCAGACTGCTCCTCAGCACTCTTGGCGTTGATCTTGGGGACCTTCTTGGCGGCGGCTTCGGGAAGCTCTGCCGGCAAATAGTCACCAGAAACCAACTTCCTCTTCTTGCTCTGTCCAGTTGATGGTGTTACGGACGGTTGAGTCAGCTTGAGCACAAAGATCCCTGGTTCCACAGGTAACTTAAGTGCGGTGCACTTTGACAGTCCATCGGCAATGGCGTTCTGATCTCTTGGAACATGTTCCATTTGTAGGCCTTCAAAGTGCTCTTCTAGCTTTCTCACTTCGTCGACGTAAGCTTCCATCAACGGACTCTGATAACTCTTGTTCACTTGGCGGACGACAAGCTGTGAGTCACCCCTGACAATGAGCTTCTTGATCCCAAGGTCTGCCGCGATCCTGAGACCGGCAAGCAATCCCTCATACTCCGCAGTATTGTTTGTTGCTTGCTCCTTGGGAAAGTGCATCTGGACTACGTACTTGAGGTGCTCTCCGGTGGGTGCGACAAGCAGCACGCCAGCGCCGGCGCCTTGCAGCGAAAAGGCACCATCAAAGTACATCAGCCATTCTTTGCTTGCTTCATTGACGGGGATGCTCGTTTCTGGAATTTCTTCATCTGGTGTTGGCGTCCATTCTGCTATAAATTCTGCCAATGCTCTGCTTTGGATAGTTGAAGTGCTCTCAAACTTGAGGCCAAAGCTTGACAGTTCCAGTGCCCACTCAACAATCCTGCCTGTCGCTTCTGGATTCTGTAGTATCCTCTTCAGCGAAAAGCGAGTGACAACTGTGATCTCATGTGCTTGGAAGTAATGGCGCAGCTTTCTCGAGGCCATGAGAAGACCGAAAAGCAATTTCTGCACACCAGAGTACCTTGACCTAGCCCCCTGCAGAAGGGAACTGACAAAGTAAACTGGGCGCTGCACCATTTTCTTCTGTATCTTCTCGTGCATCTGCGCAGATCCATCTTTGTCGGGACCGGAGCTTGTCGGGGAAGCCCCTTGCTTGCCGTTGGATGCGTTTGCCGTGGTTGCTGGCTCGTCATCTGCCTCCCTCTCTGCTACTAACGCAGCACTAACCACTTGATTGGTTGCCGCTATGTACAGCAGCAACTTCTCTTGTGGCTTAGGTGCGACAAGTATTGGAGGGGAGGACAGGTATCTCTTCAAGTCTTGCAGCGCAGCCTCCGCTTCCGGAGTCCATTTCATTGGACCTGCCTTTTTCAATAATTTGAAAAATGGCAGGGCGCGCTCAGCAGACCGAGAGATAAACCTGCTGAGAGCAGCCATGCAACCGGCAAGTCTTTGTACATCCTTGACGCGCTTTGGTGCTTCAATCTGCTCAATGGCCTTGATCTTGTCGGGATTGGCTTCAATTCCCCGCTGAGACACGAAGAACCCGAGAAGCTTGCCGGAAGGAACTCCAAACACACACTTCTCTGGGTTGAGCTTGAGGCTGATCTTGCGCAGATTTGCAAAGGTCTCGTCTAAATCTTGAATCAGGGTTGCTCTGTCTTTGCTCTTGACCACTATGTCATCCATGTAGGCTTCCACATTTCAGTGTATTTGTGGCTCGAGAGCGACATGGACTACTCTTGCAAATGTTGAACCAGCATTTTTTAATCCGAAAGGCATCCGTACGAAACAGTACGTGCCACATGGAGTAATAAATGTGGTCTTCTCCTCATCCTCTTCTGCCATGAAGATCTGATGATATCCTGAATATGCGTCAAGAAATGAAAGCAAGTCACATCCGGCTGTGGAGTCAACAATCTGGTCAATGCGCGGCAAAGGAAATGGGTCTTTGGGACAAGCTTTGTTAACATCGGTAAAATCGATACAAAGTCTCCATTTCCCATTCGCCTTGCGCACGACTACAGGATTGGCCAACCACGTGGGATGGAGCACTCCTCTGACAAGGCCTGCTGCTTCCAGTTTCTTGATCTCTTCTGCAATGAACTCTTGGCGCTCCACTGCCTGCTTCCTGACCTTCTGCTTGACAGGCCGCGCATGAGGACAAACGGAAAGGTGGTGCTCAATCACTTTCCTGGGAACACCGGGGATGTCAGACGGTTGCCACGCAAACACGTCGACACTCGCCCGCAGGAAAGCAACAAGCGCGCTTTCCTATTTAGGGTCGAGAGTGGCACTGATGGTGAAGGTACCACCAGTGCCGTCCTCCTTGGCGGACACCTTTTTCGTCTCTGGCGGAGCCGCCATCGTCTCCTTACACTTGCCGGTGGAGCTCGATGGTGCGTCCTCGACGGCAGCGCAGCACTCCGGGGAGGTGCGCTTGCCGGAGTGGGCATCAGAGCTCTTGCCGGACTTGGTCTTCTTCCCCCCGGGAGCTTCAGCGGCAAGTGACTTGCGTTCTGCTGCGGCTGCTGCTTCCCGGTAGATCTTGTCGGCACAGATAAGGGCATCTTTCTTGTCGCCAGGCACAGAGATGACGCTTATCGGGCCTGGCATCTTCAGCATATTATATGCGTAATGAGAGGCTGCCATAAACTTGGCAAGTGCTGGACGGCCAAGTATCCCATTGTAAGGCAATGGAATATCAGCAACGTCAAATGTGACCCTCTCAGTCCTGAAGTTGAGCTCGCTGCCAAATGTTGCCGGCAGCGTGACTTTCCCCTTCGGCTTGCTCCTTCCCGGGTTGATTCCTTGGAATGTGCCAGTCTCTTCGAGCTCGCTGTCAGGGATCTGGAGTTTTTGGAGTACAGCGGAGGAGATCAGGTTCAAGCCGGCCCCGCCGTCAACTAGCATCTTGGTGACTTTGAGGTTGCGGATAGTTGGTGATACCAACATCGGCAAACACCCGACCGCAGTTGTTCGATCAGGGTGGTCCTCAATGTCGGAGATGATAGGCGTGCTGGACCATTTCAGAAGTTTGCGTGATTCGACAGGTGGTTTCGCTGCATTGACTTCCCGCACCCACTGCTTGAGTTGGCGGTGCGAAGTATGCAGGGAAGCGCCGCCGTCAATGCACAAGACCTCTGTGGCTTTCTGAAACTCCTGCTCACTGGTCTCAACATCATCCATGTCTTCGTCGTCGTCGTCGTCGTCTTCATCGTTGTCGCGGCCGCGGGGAGGTCTGTCTCCTTGCCGCTGCTTGGCCTTGCCGCGGCGTCCTCCTCGGCCGGCTCCCTTTTTGCCAGATTCTGCAGCGCCACCTTGGGCCCTCTCCTTGTCTCGCCGCTCGTACTCAGCCTTTTGCTGCTGGACAAGCTGCTCGACCTTCTTACAGCTCTGGAGGTCATGGCCCTTGGTGCGGTGAATCTTGCAGTATTGCTTGTCGGAGTCGTCCTGCTTGTCGGCGACCGCCACAGCCTGGCAGTTGGCGCACGCGGCAATCTCCTTGCCGGAGCTACCTACCTTGGCTTTGTTGGCGCCACCTTCGTTGCCGGACTGCTCAACAACTAGCACATCTTTGCCTTTCTTCTTCCTGTTCCGCCGCCGGTTCTTCTTTGCCGGGGCAGCATCCTCACTGTCAGATCCTTCTGTTCCGATCTTCTCTCCGGGGAGTTTCCTCCCTTCCTCAGCACGTGCACACTTGTCGGCCAGGGCATATAGCTCACTGACGTCTCTGATCCTGCACATCACCATCTCCTCCCGCATCCTGCGGTTACGCACGTTCTGATGAAACGCGCTGATGACCGCGGCAGGGTGGACGTCTGGGATGTTATATTGTACATGGCTGAACCTCTGAATGTACTTGCGCAGGGGCTCTCCTTCCTTCTGGGCGAGCAGGTGAAGATCACTCTCTTGGCCATGAGGTTTGTGGCCGCCTGTAAAGGCACCAACAAACTGATGGCATAGGTCTGCCCAGGAGGATATGGAGTTGTCCGGCAAGTGCATGAGCTAGGACCTGACGTTGGGCTTGAGCACCAACGGGAAGTAGTTGGCAAGGATCTTGTCGTCTCGCCCCCCGGCAGCCTGCACCGCGATGGTGTAGATGCTGAGGAACTCCGATGGATGCGTCTTGCCATCGTACTTCTCGGGTACATCTGGTTTGAAGTTCTTCGTGCTGGGCCACTGGACTTGCGGCAGCTCACGGGTGAACGCAGGGCAACCTACCGCGTACGGCAAGTCGCCTGGTTCCCCTGGCGCATGCATGTCAACAGAGGGCCCAGCGCGCTGGTCTGATTGACGCCGCGCTTCTCTCCGGCGCTCGATGCGAGTACGAGCGTCTTCTTGTTGTCGTTCTTGAAGAACTTGGCGCTGATCGCGACGAGCTCGCGGATCTGACGACGCGGTGGAGTCGCTGTCGAGGTGGATCCGGCGAGTCGGCGATCTTGGCCTTCGGGGTGGGGAGTGCACAGATGTTGCACCCCCACCGGTCTTGTCGTCCCCGGCTCGTGCCTGACTGGCTTGCCGCGGCTGCGACGTGCTCGGCTGCCGTGGAGTGTCGCCGTTGGCGAAGCCGGTGAGACTCTGGATGGTGGCCCTCCAATCGTCGATCTTGTCCGCCGTTGGAGGGTAATCTAGGAGCAGTTGAGCTCGCGCCAAAGCTTCTGCTGCAGTGGCGGGTGGCGGTGGCGAACGGTGCGAGGAGTGGGATATGCTCGGACTTCTAACCACGTTAGAAGGAGCAATATCTCGTCCAAGCGACCGTGTCTCGCTCGCGCCAGCAGGTTGACGTGCGTGGTGGTCCTGAGCGCTCCGAGAGCCACCAGCTTGATCTTGGTCTAGCGAACGCATGGTACCGTGAGTACCATGACGCTGCCGGTCCCGCGCCTCCTGAGACGGGCGCGGTGCATGCACGGACGCAGAAGTCTTGGAGTGCGCCCGGTCGTTGTGGGAGCCGGCTACACCGCCGATGGGCAGCGCAGCCCTGTCCTTGGACCTGGCAGCACCGTGAGCTCTCTCGTCGACGCGCGTTCCTCCGTCGGCGCCTGCCCCATCAGCCGTTTGCTCCGGCGATGGTGGGTTCGGCGCGGACGGAGCAGCCGCCTCCGAAACCTTCTTCTTCGGCGGCATGTTGATGAGGGTGATGAAGATCTAGCTCGCGAGAACGCCGGATCTGGTTCACACAACCTCGACGCCCCCTACCTGGCGCGCCAAAGATGTCGAGGTACTGATCCACGGACACCTATGGGACCGGCGGACCGGGTCCCTTTCAGTTCGGCGGGGGCGGAGATTGTGCAAAGAGCAAATCGAGGCGATGCACGCGAGCGATTTACCCAGGTTCGGGCCGCACGGATGCGTAAAACCCTACTCCTGCTTTGTGGTTTGTATTGATTTCTTGCTCGGGAGCGCGGAGTGCTACAGTACGCACCAGCAGCTAGCGAGACCGAGCGTGAGTGTTCGAACCCCCCTCTATGTTGCACACGGGCCTCCTTTTATATGCTCAAGGGGTTACCGACAGGTGGCAATGAAGGTAAAGGGCAAAAATGGAAAGGTGCTGTGGTAGGCATAGCTACCTGCTACAATGTATCATACCTAACCCTGACGGCAGGGGACAAGAGCCTTAAATGCCTGTCTGTGTCGCCTAAACAGTGCGAAAAGGGACCGCCAGGGACGCCACCGTTCGCCACGATGGCGATCTTGTCAGCGCCGCTTGCCACCGCACGCCCCTAGCTGCACAGCCTTCCGCCACGTACGCCTGGAAGGGCCCCAGAGCGACACGTTGGTGGATGTGCTGGAGCGCGGGCTCGGAAAGGTGGCTTGCCGCGGCAAGCGCCTTGCCGCGGTCGTTGTCTTGTCGCGTCCGGGAGCTTGTCGCTCACCGGGCCTTGCCGGGGCGCGTGGCGCGCCGCGGCAAGTTCCTTGAAATGCCTTGGGTGGCCTTCCCGGCAAGCTCCTCTTGCCGGGGTCTTGGGATGCTTTTGCTAGCCTTCCCAACAAGCTCCTCTTGCCGGGGTCTTGTCTTCTTGGCTTGGACACTTTGTTCTTGAATGGCTCCAAAGGAACCACGGAGGACCTTGGCGGTCACCCAGCAAGCCTTGCCGCGGGATGCTGCGACTGCCCGTGCACAAGTTTGGGATACTAGGGTACCCCTTACTCTAGTACACCGACAATCTACTACTATTACTCCACACATCGACCACTATCCAGCATGCATCTAGAGTATTAAGTTAAAAAGAAGAGAGTAATGCTTTAAGTAAGATGACATGATGTAGAGTGATAAACTCATGCAATATGATATAAACCCCATCTTTTTATCCTCGATGGCAACAATACAATACGTGGTGTTTCCCTTTCTGTCACTGGGATCGAGCACCGCAAGATTGAACCCAAAGCTAAGCACTTCTCCCGTTGCAAGAAAGATCAATCTAGTAGGCCAAACCAAACTGATAATTCGAAGAGACTTGCAAAGATAAACCAATCATACATAAAAGAATTCAGAGGAGATTCAAATATTGTTCATAGATAAACTTGATCATAAACCCACAATTCATCGGATCTCGACAAACACACCGCAAAAGAATATTACATCGAATAGATCTCCAAGAAGATCGAGGAGGACTTTGTATTGAGATCCAAAGAGAGAGAGAAGAAGCCATCTAGCTAATAACTATGGACCCGAAGGTCTGAAGTAAACTACTCACACATCACCGGAGAGGCCATGGAGTTGATGTAGAGGCCCTCCGTGATCAATGCCCCCTCCGGCGGAGCTCTAGAAAAGGCCCCAAGATGGGATCTCTTGGGTACAGAAGGTTGCGGCGGTGGAATTAGGTTTTCATGGTGCTCCTAGATGTTTGGGGGTACGTGGATATATATAGGAGGAAGAAGTAGGTCGGTGGAGCAACGAGGGGCCCACAAGAGTGGAGGGCGCGCCCAGGGGGGTAGGCGCGCCCCCTGCCTCATGGCCTCCTCGATTGTTTCTTGACGCCCACTCCAAGTCTCCTGTATCACGTTTGTTGAGAAAATCACGTTCCCCAAGGTTTCATTTCGTTTGGACTCCGTTTGATATTCCTTTTCGGCGAAACTCTAAAATAGGCAAAAAAACAGCAATTTGGACTGGGCCTCCGGTTAGTAGGTTAGTCCCAAAAATGATATAAAAGTGTAAAATAAAGCCCATTAACATCCAAAATAGATAATATAATAGTATGGAGCAATCAAAAATTATAGATACGTTGGAGACGTATCACTTATATCTTTTGATCTAGATAATTTTGCTCTAGCGCTTCACTTATATCTTTTTAGAGCACGATGGTGGTTTTATTTTATAGAAATTATTGATCTCTCATGCTTCACTTATATTATTTTGAGAGTCTCATAGAACAGCATGATAATTTGCTTTGGCTATAAAATTAGTCCTAATATGATAGGCATCCAAGATGGGTATAATAAAAACTATCATAAAAGGTGCATTGAATACTATGAGAAGTTTGATACTTGATGATTGTTTTGAGATATGAAGATGGTGATATTAGAGTCATGCTAGTTGAGCAGTTGTGAATTTGAGAAATACTTGTGTTAAAGTTTTTGATTCCCGTAGCATGCACGTATGGTGAACCGTTATGTGACGAAGTCGGAGCATGATTTATTTATTGATTGTCTTCCTTATGAGTGGCGGTCAGGGATGAGCGATGGTCTTTTCCTACCAATCTATCCCTGTAGGAGCATGCGTGTAGTAATTTGTTTCGATAAATAATAGATTTTTGCAATAAGTATGTGAGTTCTTATGACTAATGTTGAGTCCATGGATTATACGCACTCTCACCCTTCCACCATTGCTAGTCTCTCTAGTACCGCGCAACTTACACCGGTACCATACACCCACCTTATACCTTCCTCAAAACAGCCACCATACCTACCTATTATGGCATTTCCATAGCCATTCCGAGATATATTGCCATGCAACTTACCACCGTTCCATTTATTATGACACGCTTCATCATTGTCATATTGCTTTGCATGATCATGTAGTTGACATTGTATTTGTGGCAAAGCCACGTTCATAATTCTTTCATACATGTAGCTCTTGATTCATTGCACATCTCGGTACACCGCCGGAGGCATTCACATAGTGACGGTGTCCTGGACTAGGGGGTACTCACCACGTCATCTCCCGATCTGTTAGATTGGGCCGAGGACCCCCATGGCCGTATACTCATGGGCCAGTTCGGACAGCTGCCGCATAGAAGGAAGATTCCACAAGACTTGGCGATCAAGGCAAGGACTCCTCCCCACCGGCGTATTCGGCTAGGACTCTTGTTATCCTAGGCCTCTGGTGCATTATATAAACCGGGGCCAGGCTAGTCGATAGACAACATACAGAACAACAATCATACCATAGGCTAGCTTCTAGGGTTTAGCCTCTCCGATCTCGTGGTAGAGCTACTCTTGTACTACCCATATCATCAATATTAATCAAGCAGGACGTAGGGTTTTACCTCCATCAAGAGGGCCCGAACCTGGGTAAAACTTCGTGTCCCTTGCCTCCTATTACCATCCGGCCTAGACGCACAGTTCGGGACCCCCTACCCAAGATCCGCCGGTTTTGACACTGACACATAGAGTCATATTTTGTTCTAGTATCGAGTTGTAATTTTTGAGTTGTAAGTAAATAAAAGTGTGATGATCATCATTATTAGAGCATTGTCCCAAGTGAGGAAAGGATGATGGAGACTATGATTCCCCCACAAGTCGGGATGAGACTCCAGACGAAAATAAAAAAAGGAATAAAGAGAAAGGACATAAAAAAGAGAAGGCCCAAAAAATGAGAGAAAAAGAGAGAAGGGACAATGCTACTATCCTTTTACCACACTTGTGCTTCAAAGTAGCACCATGATCTTCATGATAGAGAGTCTCCTATGTTGTCACTTTCATATACTAGTGGGAATTTTACATTATAGAACTTGGCTTGTATATTCCAATGATGGGCTTCCTCAAAATGCCCTAGGTCTTCGTGAGCAAGCGAGTTGGATGCACACCCACTTAGTTCTTTTGTTGAGCTTTCATACACTTATAGCTCTAGTGCATCCGTTGCATGGCAATCCCTACTCACTCACATTGATATCTATTGATGGGCATCTCCATAGCCCGTTGATATGCCTAGTTGATGTGAGACTATCTTCTCCTTTTGTCTTCTCCACAACCACCATTCTATTCCACCTATAGTGCTATATCCATGGCTCACGCTCATGTATTGCGTGAAGATTGAAAAAGTTTGAGGACACAAAAGTATGAAACAATTGCCTAGCTTGTCATCGGGGTTGTGAATACTTTGTGTGGTGAAGATGGAGCATAGCCAGACTATGGTTTTGTAGGGATAACTTTCTTTGGCCATGTTATTTTGAGAAGACATGATTGCTTTGTTAGTATGCTTGAAGTATTATTATTTTTATGTCAATATTAAACTTTTGTCTTGAATCTTTCGGATCTGAACATTCATGCCACAATAAAGAAAATTACATTGAGAATTATGCTAGGTAGCATTCCACATCAGAATTTTGTTTTTATCATTTACCTACTCGAGGATGAGCAGGAATTAAGCTTGGGGATGCTTGATACGTCTCCAACGTATCTATAATTTTTTATTGTTCCATGCTATTATATTATCTGTTTTGGATGTTTAATGGGCTTTAATTTACCTTTTTATATTATTTTTGGGACTAACCTACTAACAAAAGGCCCAGTGCAAATTGCTATTTTTTTGCCTATTTCAGTGTTTCGCAGAAAAGGAATATCAAACGGAATGAAACCTTCGGGAGAGTTATTTTTGGAACAAACGTGATCCAGGAGACTTGGAGTGGGTGTCAAGAAAGAAGCAAGGAGGCCACTAGGCAGGGAGGCACGCCCAGGGGGTAGGCGCGCCCCCACCCTCATGGGCCCCTCGCAGCTCCACCGACGTACTTCTTCCTCCTATATATACCCATATACCCTGAAAACATCTAGGAGCACCACGAAACCCTATTTCCACCGCCGCAACCTTCTATACCCGTGAGATCCCATCTTGGGGCCTTTTCCGGTTCTCTGTCGGAGGGGGAATCGATCACGGAGGGCTTCTACATCAACACCATAGCCTCTTCGATGATGTGTGAGTAGTCTACCACAGACCTTTGGGTCCATAGTTATTAGCTAGATGGCTTCTTCTCTCTCTTTGGATCTCAATACAAAGTTCTCCTCGATTCTCTTGGAGACCTATTTGATGTAATTCTTTTTGCGGTGTGTTTGTCGAGATCCGATGAATTGTGGGTTTATGATCAAGATTATCTATGAACAATATTTGATTCTTCTCTAAAATCTATTATGCATGATTTAAATATCTTTGCAAGTCTCTTCGAATTATCAGTTTGGTTTGCCTATTAGATTGATCATTCTTGCAATGGGAGAAGTGCTTAGCTTTGGGTTCAATCTTGCGGTGTCCTTTCCCAGTGACAGCAGGGGCAGCAAGGCACGTATTGTATTGTTGCCATCAAGGATAAAAATATGGGGTTTATATCATATTGCTTGAGTTTATCCCTCTACATCATGTCATCTTGCCTAATGCGTTACTCTGTTCTTATGAACTTAATACTCTAGATGCATGCTGGATAGCGGTCGATGTGTGGAGTAATAGTAGTAGATGCAGAATCGTTTCGGTCTACTTGTCGCGGACGTGATGCCTATATACATGATCATGCCTAGATATTCTCATAAGTATTCATTTTTTTATCAATTGCTCGACAGTAATTTGTTCACCCACCGTAGATTATGCTATCTTGAGAGAAGCCACTAGTGAAACCTATGGCCCCGGGTCTATATTCCATCATATTATTTTCATATCAATTTGCTATTTCTATTACCATTTATTTTGCAATGTTTATTTTCCAATCTATATCATAAAAATACCAAAAATATTTATCTTATTATCTCTATCAGATCTCACTTTCGTAAGTGACCGTGAAGGGATTGACAACCCCTTTATCGCATTGGTTGCGAGGTTCTTGTTTGTTTGTGCAGTACTAGGTGACTTGTGTGTTACCTCCTACTGGATTGATACCTTGGTTCTCAAAAACTGAGGGAAATACTTATGCTACTGTGCTGCATCACCCTTTCCTCTTCAAGGGAAAACCAACGCATGCTCAAGAGGTAGCAGGTACACCTTCTATCACAGATCCGAAGGCAGGATATTCGTTGCTAAGAATGGATCCTTTCTAGAGAAGGAGTTTCTCTCGAAAGAAGTGAGTGGGAGGAAAGTAGAACTTGATGAGGTAATTGTACCTTCTCCCTTATTGGAAAGTAGTTCATCACAGAAATCAGTTCCAGTGATTCCTACACCAATCAGTGAGGAAGCTAATGATGATGATCATGAAACTTCTGATCAAGTCACTACCAAACCTCGTAGGTCAACCAGAATAAGGTCCGCACCAGAGTGGTACGGTAATCCTGTTCTGGAGGTCATGTTACTTGGCCATGACGAACCTACGAACTATGAGGAAGAGATGATGAGCCTAGATTCCATAAAATGGCTTGAGGCCATGAAATCTGAGATGGGATCCATGCATGAGAACAAAGTATGGGCTTTGGTTGACTTTCCCAATGATCGGCAAGCAATAGAGAATAAATGGATCTTTAAGAAGAAGACTGACGCTGACGGTAATGTTACTGTCTACAAAGCTCGACTTGTTGTGAAAGGTTTTTGACAAGTTCAAGGAGTTGACTACGATGAGACCTTCTCACCCGTAGCGATGCTTAAGTCTGTCTGAATCATGTTAGCAATTGCCGCATCTTATGATTATGAAATTTGGCAAATGGATGTCAAAACTGCATTCCTTAATGGATATCTTAAAGAAGAGTTGTATATGATGCAACCAGAAGGTTTTGTCGATCCAAAAGGTGCTAACAAAGTGTGCAAGCTCCAGCGATCCATTTATGGACTGGTGCAAGCCTCTCGGGGTTGGAATATACGCTTTGATAGTGTGATCAAAGCATATGGTTTTATACAGACTTTTGGAGAAGCCTGCATTTACAAGAAAGTGAGTGGGAGCTCCGTAGCATTTCTAATATTATATGTGGATGACATATTGTTGATGAATAATACAGAATTTCTGGATAGCATAAAAGGATACTTGAATAAGAATTTTTCAATGAAAGACCTCGGTGAAGCTGCTTATATATTGGGCATCAAGATCTATAGAGATAGATCAAGACGCTTAATTGGACTTTCACAAAGCACATACCTTGATAAAGTTTTGAAGAAGTTCAAAATGGATTAGTCAAAGAAAGGGTTCTTGCCTGTGTTACAAGGTGTGAAGTTGAGTCAGACTCAATGCCCGACCACTGCAGAAGATAGAGAGAAAATGAAAGGCATTCCCTATGCCTCAGCCATAGGTTCTATCATGTATGCAATGTTGTGTACCAGACCTGATGTGTGCCTTGCTATAAGTTTAGCAGGGAGGTACCAAAGTAATCCAGGAGTGGATCACTGGACAGCGGTCAAGAACATCCTGAAATACCTAAAAAGGACTAAGGATATGTTTCCCGTTTATGGAGGTGACAAAGAGCTCGTCGTAAATGGTTACGTCGATGCAAGCTTTGACACTAATCCGGATGACTCTAAGTCACAAACCGGATACATATTTATATTGAATGGTGGAGCTGTCAGTTGGTGCAGTTCCAAGCAGAGCATCGTGGCAGGATCTATGTGTGAAGCGGAGTACATAGCTGCTTCGAAAGCAGCAAATGAAGGAGTCTGGATGAAGGAGTTCATATCCGATCTAGGTGTAATACCTAGTGCATCGGGTCCAATGGAAATCTTTTGTGACAATACTGGAGCAATTGCCTTGGCGAAGGAATCCAGATTTCACAAGAGAACCAAACACATCAAGAGACGCTTCAATTTCATCCGCAATCAAGTCAAGGAGGGAGACATAGAGATTTGCAAGATACATACGGATCTGAATGTTGCAGACCCATTGACTAAGCCTCTCTCACGAGCAAAACATGATCAGCACCAAAACTCCATGGGTGTTAGAATCATTACTATGTAATCAAGATTATTGACTCTAGTGCAAGTGGGAGACTGAAGGAAATATGCCCTAGAGGCAATAATACAGCTGTTATTTATATTTCCTTATATCATGATAAATATTTATTATTCATGCTAGAATTGTATTAACCGGAAACTTAGTAGATGTGTGAATACATAGATAAACAAAGTGTCCCTAATATTCCTCTACTAGACTAGCTCATTAATCAAAGATGGTTAAGTTTCCTAACCATAGATATGTGTTGTTATTTGATGAACGGGATCACATCATTAGAGAATGATGTGATAGACAAGACCCATCCATTAGCTTAGCATAATGATCGTCTAGTTTTATTGTTATTGCTTTCTCCATGACTTATACATGTTCCTTTGACTATGAGATTATGTAACTCCCGAATATCGGAGGGACACCTTGTGTGCTATCGAACGTCACAACGTAACTGGGTGATTATAAAGATGCTCTACAGGTGTCTCCGATGGTGTTTGTTGAGTTGGCATAGATCGAGATTAGGATTTGTCACTCCATGTATCGAAGAGGTATCTCTGGGCCCTCTCGGTAATGCACATCACTATAAGCCTTGCAAACAATGTGACTAATGAGTTAGTTACAGGATGATGCATTACGGAACAAGTAAAGAGACTTGCCGATGACGAGATTGAACTAGGTATGATGATACGACAATCAAATCTCGGGCAAGTAACATACCGATGACAAAGGGAACAACGTGTGTTGTTATGCGATTTGACCGATAAAAATCTTCGTAGAATATGTAGGAGCCAATATGAGCATCCAGGTTCTGCTATTGGTTATTGACCGGAGATGTGTCTCGGTCATGTATACATAATTCTCGAACCCGTAGGGTCCGCACGCTTAACGTTCGAGGACAATTTGTATTATGAGTTATGTGATTTGATGACCGAAGTTTGCTCAGAGTCCCGGATGAGATCACGGACATGACGAGGAGTCTTGAATTGGTCGAGAGGTAGAGATCAATATATTGGAAGGTTATATTCGGACACTGGAATGGTTCCGAAGTGTTTCGGGTATTTTCCGGAGTACCGGGAGGTTACCGGAACCCCCCGGGGAAGTAGTGGGCCTTAATGGGCTTTAGGGGAAAGGAGATAAGGGCCTCAAGGGGTGGCCGCGCCCCCCCCCCTCTCATGGCTGGTCCGAATTGGACTAGGAGGGGGCGGCGCCCCCCTCTTTCCTTCTCCCCTCTTCCTCCTTCCCTCCTTCTCCAGTTGGAATAGGAAAGGGGGGGCGAATCCTACTTGGACCGGGAGTCCAAGTAGGACTCCCCCCTATGGCGCGCCCCCCTTGGGCCGGCCTCCTCTTCCCCTTCCTTTATATACATGGGAGGGGGCACACCAAGTCTTCTCTTAGCCGTGTGTGGTGCCCCCTCCACAGTTACACACCTCGGTCATATCGTTGTAGTGCTTAGGCAAAGCCTTGCGCTGGTAACTTCATCATCACCGTCAACACGCCATCGTGCTGACGAAACTCTCCCTCGTCCTTAATTGGATCAAGAGCTCGAGGGACGTCATCCTGCTGAACGCGGAGGAGTCGTACATTCGGTGCTAGGATCGGTTGGACCGCGAAGACGTTCGACTACATCAACCGCGTTACTAAACACTTACACTTTCGGTATACGAGGGTACGTAGACACACTCTCCTAACCTAGACTACTGACCGGTGACGAGGCACCTGGATCCCTCTCCCAGTCCGAGTGGCACGCGGGGATGAGTGTTGTGGTCATCGCAGTCGCAAGAGGGAAAAGAGGAGTTATATGCATATGTCACTTAGAGATACTAAGTTCCCAGGGAATGCAGCCCTGGGAGAGCTCCTACATATTTTACTCGGAGTGGACCTGGTCTGTCATGGACAACACTTGCATACACCACAATATATTACAAATAAATATATTTTCCCCCTTCTGTTGCTCTACTCATTCTGTTGATTCCTCTCTTGCTTCATCCCAATCCTTCTAAAATAGAGCCTTTTGCAGCTTCTTGTTGTCATCTGCAGGCTTGTGAATCACAAGCCTTGCTTTTCCCAGTCACTCTTGATCGATACACCTCAAGTACCCACAGGAGTGAAATCCCTATAATTTTAAATGGCAAAAGCACATTCAGTCAAAATTTTAGACAATGCAAAATTTAGTGAAACCAAAAAAACCTAATTTAGTACCTCATATGGACAACTCTGAAATCGTTGGTCTGCATCAAAGCCTTCATTGCACATTCTAAGAACCGGCTTCATTTCGCACCCACACGATTCTACCCTAGCTATCATCTTGGGCAATTTCACATGACCCATTTTCACCCGCTTACATTTGGTGACTGGCATCAGCAAAAGCGGAAAGGCTCAAAATGAAGCATTGAGGTCATTCTCCATTTGCTAGCCATGTCACCATCGGTGCCGCTGGCTTGGTTGACGCCGCCATTCCTGTCACGGATCTCGCCACTCATAGGTGCACAATGAGAGCTTGCCATTGACGATGACCCAGTAGAGCGCCCCATCCTCTCCCCTCCGTCCATGGTGTGCACACGAGAAGTTGGTGTGCCATCGGGAGTTGGGCTAGGGATTTGGAGAAGGGGATTTGCGAACTGGGATAAAATAGAGAGGAGTGACATGGGTTAATTAGCATATATCTTAGGGGGCTTTCCGCATAAAAACACATGGGTTAATTAGCATATATCTTAGGAGGCTTTTCCCGGCATACGTGGCGTGTGGCTACTTTGGATATGATTTGGACCTTATTGAGTCCTTATTAAAAAATAATGTACCACTTTTATGGGTTTTTTTAGTTTAGGTATGATTTTAGTACCGCCACACAAGTTTTGGTACCCCGTGTGTAATTAACTCTAAAAAGTACATTCAGTACATGGGCCACCAACAATCTCTCTCTCTCTCTCTCATCGTTAGGACGAGCCATTGTTGCCGCACCTTTTATTGAAGCTGACCCGGCCTTGTTTATGACAACCGGTAAGTTTTTGCTTACCATCAAATCTCTCCGTTGCACCCATACGACACTCTCGCTTCCTGAAGGAGATGACACGAATCTACGTCGAAGCTTTGTTGATTCCGCCCCGGTGAACAAACTCAAGATTGAAGTTTGAAAGACCAACTCGAAGATGAAGCGTCATCTCCAACCCGAGCGTCACACCTTTAAGGAAAAAAATCCTAAGCTAAACTACTGGCCCGGAGACGAGGCGCCCGAATCCATCTCCTAGCCAGAGTGAGAGGCGGAAGGGGGGTCGGATCCATAGGCTCGTCGTTGAAGCATGGAGGGGATGAGAGCCCAGGCTGCCGCAGCCGTAAGAGGGGAATTATTACCAAGCTAAGAGGAGTTATATACATACATACTATATATATATAGACTAGAAGAACGCCCGTGCGTTGCAACGGGGCCACATTAACTTTAAGAGTTCAATATCAATTATGTTAATATTACATTTAATATTCTCATACATATTAAGTGACATTGACGACCTTTTTTACCATCAAATTCTCTCTCACACACACCCTCTCCCTCCCTCTTCCTCACTCTCTCTCCCCCCTCTCTCTCTTGCTAACACACACACATATCCATCTTATTGGATACAGGACCATAATCCATCTATTTCACAAGCACACGCGCTAGTGCATAATAATATGGATTATGTGTATTATATTTGCCACCACAACTGAGGGAATTAATTTCATGTAATCGGCCAGCCACAGCTCCATGACAAACAATACATCTAAATTCTCAGCGTTATTTTTATGTAACATTGGCGAGAGGTAAACGACGGTGATTGTTTCCTTTGTTTGGAGATTGATTACCATCCGTGAGTTAAGCTGGGTACTAAAGAAGAATCTGATTGTGATACGTGAATTGATTGTTGCCTTGTACGTTTGGTTTTGGTATTTGAAGATTGATTACCATCCGTTAGTTGGGTTACCAAAGAAGAAATCAATCACCATATGTAGAAAAAGGAACTACATTGCACATGCTTACACCTCATCTACTCGTGAGAATATATAGAATTGGAGCAAACAAAATAAGTGCAGACGAGAGATAAAACATCAATGAGGATCCCTAATGCCTTGACTAATATGTTGTCCTCCACCTTGAGAAACACCTACAAGAAATTGGGAGGTGGGAGGGATGACGAAAAAAAACCAGGGGAGGTGGGACGAAAATAAACCTGGAACGGAGACTACCAACTGAGACATTAGGAGTAGAGATCATTTAGTTGATAAAAATAAATAGAAAACGGTGTTAAAAGGAGAAACAGATTAGAATACATTGAAAAACCAAAAGGGCGATGTAAAAGGGGATTCGCCCTGCCCCCCGGGCCTTGCCACCGAACCGGCTCAGCTGTTGAGTCCACGCGCGGTCGTCTTCTCATGTTCCCCGAGCCGCGTCGCTACAGAGCCGGACTCCCGCCTGACCACCTCGCTGGCATCGAAAGGGAATGGATAAGGGTGACGCCATGCCTTCCCTGCCCCCATGGCCTCACTCCTCCTCGACGCCCCCTCCCGAATCCACTTCTCCTCCTCGCTCGCTCGATCCCGTCGATCTGGACGAAGTCAGACGCCATGGCCACCATGACCAACCCCGTCCACACGGCCACTGCCCTCCCTGCGGGCTAGGAGCTTGTCGAGGAGCTCCGAACGCCTTCGCTACTTCGTCTGCGCCAACGAGATCATGTCCATCACCCCTGCATCGACGTCGCTGCCGTCTTCCTCAACCTTGGGCCACCGCGACATTGCCGTTCGATCCGCGCCGCGCCCGAGCTCCCATGTCTTCCCCTAGGGCGCCATTGACACCGCCATGATCTCCTCTTGCCTTTCCCCTGTTTCCCCTCACGTTTGCTCTCGTTAGGTATTTCGCCGTGGCCAAGAACCGCCGTCCGCCATGGCCATTGCAGGGGTAGCCACCGAGCTCCTCGGATTGACCCCGTGGCACATGCCCGCTCCTATGCACGCCCATGCCCGAGCCTGCCGCTCTTCTTCCGCGCCCGCGGGGCCACTCCCTTTCCATGCCCACGCCCGTGCTACACCGCGTCGGTCGCGCCCGCCGTTGCCGTCGCGCTCGCCGCAGCCACCGCACCATTGTGCCTGGCGCGACACACACCCTGACCGCGCGCCACACTCTCGCTGGCTGCACTCGCCCCGTCTGCTGCCGCCTATCCCTTCGCTTGCCCCGCTGTCGCGCCCCTGCCTCGCGTCGCCTCCAGTCGTGGCCATCTCCTACCGGCCGCCCCCTCAGCCACGTCAGCCGCATCTCTGCCCTTCACCGTCGGCCGCTCGCCTCGCCTGTTGCGTGCTGCTTCCTGCTGCTATGCGCTGCTCTACCGCTGGTACGCTGCTGCGCCATGCCCTCGACACCGCCGTGGACAAATGTGGTGGAGGGATTGTTAATGGAGTACGAGAAGGAGGTGGCGGAGAAGGTGTGGAGAGGCGGGAGGTCTGGGGTGGTGTCACCTGGCTGTGGTGGAGGTGTTTATGCAAGAAGGAGTCGGAGTGGAAGGAGAGGTCACAATTGAAAAGAATCGCAAAAAAATCATAACCCGGAGATCTCATTCCAAAAAAGTGCTAATATCGATGGAGGGGTGATTTCCTTCAGCAAGTGGAAAAGATAGGAAATATTGGTTGTTATCAAGGAAATGTAAAAATTTAGGAAAGTTAGGATTTTTGAACTGATTTCTATGCAAATGGGGTTTTATTGTTTGGTAACGTGATATCAGTACCTGCCCGTTTGTGACGTGTCTGATTAGGAAAGTTTGCAAATGTTAAGAAACTATTTATTGGAAGGAAAGTTGTGACGTGTCTGTTATTTGTTTCATAAAACAAATTTCACTAATAAGAGAAATCGATTGATTTAGATAAGTTAAGAAAGTTAGATTAAAATGTATTATTTGTTTTTTGAAAATCTGTATTTGTTTCCTAAAACAAATTGAACCAATAAAAGGAATCGATTGATTTGCATAATTTAAGAAAGTTAGATCCGTGATTTGTTATACGTTAGGAAAGTGCTGGTTGTAATAAAGAGTGAAGAGAAAAATAAACCGATGGACCAGGGTGGGAGGGGTGGTGGGAGGAGAGACGGAAAAAAAAATTACAGAGAAAATAAACCGCGGAGACTATTCACCAACTCGTCTATTAGGAGTAGATAGAGATAACTAAAACCAGATGAAAATCCTATAGTAGAAGAGTTGGAGTAATAAATACAACAACAAATTGGGTAATTGGACTTGGAACCTGAAATTTCATTGAGATTTGGGCCCAAATAACAATTATCCAAGAAATCCAATGGCCGGCCTGCACTTTTCTCTCTCTCTCTGGTGTATTTCTTCCTCTGGCTCTCGTGCCTTCCCCAGACATCTCACACCGCCGCCGCCGCCGAGGGTTAGGGTTTGTGGCCGGAGATCCCTCGATTGGATTGGAGCGGCCGGCGCGGCGTGGTCGAATCGAATCGAAGAGAAGCGATAGAGATGGACGCGCAGCGTGCTCTGCTGGACGCGCTGATGGGGTCGTCGCGGGACCTGACGGAGGAGGAGAAGAAGGAGCACCGGGAGGTGGCGTGGGACGACCCCGACGTGTGCGCCCCCTACATGGCCCGCTTCTGCCCCCACGACCTCTTCATCAACACCAAGAGCAACCTCGGAGTATGCCCAAAGATCCACGACCCGGCCCTAAAGCAAAGGTTTTTATCTAGATTTCTTCCGATTCATCTTCATCCCCCCGCTAACAAAATCCTAATCCTAACCAAATCGATGAATGTTTGTATGCAGCTTCGAGTCCTCCCCCCGCTACGCCGCCGTCCTCCCCAAATTCGAGGCTGACCTCGCCCACCGCTGCGAGAGGCTGGTCTGTTTCCTTCTTCCTCTTCCTCTTGCTCTTCCCCCCGCACGCACACACAGATTTTGCATCTACATATGTTTTGTGGTTGAATTATCTATCCAGATTCCAACATATATCTCTTTCTTTCTGCTGCTGCTGCTGCTGCAGGTCCAGGACCTGGATAAGAAGATCAGGCGCGGCCGCGACAGGCTTGCGCAGGACGTCGTGGAGGTGCCGCCCCCCGCCGCCCATGCCGAGAAGGTCGAGCAGCTCGCCATTCTCGAAGACAAGATCAAGAAGCTGCTCGAGCAGATTGAGCAGCTCGGCGACACCGGCAAGATCGACGAGGCCACTGCGCTCATGAGGAAGGTACTGCACAGACCCTCTGGCCTTCTCTTTGTGTTTACTAATCTTACTTAGGGTCTGTTTGGATTGGATTCAAGCCTGGGGCTGCCCTACCAATTAATTAATTGGCGTTGGCGTGCTTTCGATACTAGACACCAAAAAGTCGGATCCACGCCAATTTTTTGGCAGCCTTTGTACATCCGCGGGTTGCAGAATCGCTGGCGGTGAAAACCTACGCCAAATTATTCGCGTGGCCAACTTTGGCAAGGCTAGCACGGACAGTGAATGGAACATCGTCTTACTGATTATTACTAGCCATTGGCGATAATTACATGATGCCTCAGCCAAAGCTTCTGTTCCTGGCTTGCAGGTGGATATTCTCAACCTCGAGAAGTCGGCTCTCACCCACCAGATAGAGACCAAGCTCTCCATGGTCCCGCAAGAGAAGAAGATGGAGCTCTGTGAGCAGTGCGGCTCCTTTCTCGTCACCAACGACGTCCTTGAGAGGACGCAGTCCCATGTCACCGGCAAACAGCACATTGGTTATGGTCTGGTCAGGGAATTCCTCGCCGAATACAAGGTCAGTTGTAACTAGTGGTTGCGCCAAAACAGAACAATGTTTTCTTTTTTGTTTGGTTCATCACGCACACCAAGTTCTGATGATAGTTGCTTTTTCAGGCTGCGAAAGAAGCGGAGAAGCTTGCAAGGGAGAAGGAAGCAGAGGAGCGTCAGAACCGGGAGAGAGGATACCATAACAGAGGCCACCGCGACGACTATAGGGAGAGATCCAGGGAGCATGACCGTGACCGCTACTATGAGCGAGGAAGCCGTGACAGAGAGAGGCCCTATGAGCAGGGAGGTAGAGGGTCAGACTATAGAGGCGGTTCCTATAACAGCCGCAGGGATTCTGAAAGGGCGAGGCCCAGAGATAGGAACGGTGGTGATTTTTCAAGAAGAGGAGACCCGGGGAGGGTGAGGAGCAGGTCCCGGTCTCCAGGCAGGCATGGTTATTAATCATTTCAAGTTATATGAGACTCATGAGGTAGACCATTATGCTCCTTTGCTTATTCATTCAGTCACAATGTCTGAGTGTTGTCATGATTAAATTTAAACCTTACTCTGCTCTAGCAGCTCTTTGTTGAAACCATACCCCTATGGTCTTCCTTTTATTATAGAGAGGATAAAAAACAGAGGAAGGTACCATCTGTTTCTTGGCAATATTTCTGTGTTTATTACATCTTACGTGCACTCTGAGATTGTGTTTCCAGTCTAGGAACTGAGAAAATGTTGTTTGATATGATAAGAGCTGAAAGCCGTATGATGATACTATCATCCTATCCTATCCTAGGCAGGTATTCCGTAACCTCTGTCTGTCTTACATGTTAAAATGATTGATTGATTGATGACATACAAGGTTTGGTTAGGACCTGGAAGAAACACTAGACAGGTAACCTCCATCTTATACATGTTAAAATGATTGATGATATATACAAGGTTGGGTCGGACCGGACCTGGAAGAAACAGTAGGAAGGTAACCCGTAACCTCCATCTTATACTACATGTTAAAATGGTTGATGATACGACCTGGGAGAACAGTAGGAAGGTAACCCGTAACCTCCATCTTATACTACATGTTAAAATGGTTGATGATACGACCTGGGAGAACAGTAGGAAGGTAACCCGTAACCTCCATCTTATACTACATGTTAAAATGGTTGATGATATATACAAGGCTGATTCGGACCGGACCTGGAAGAAACAGTAGGAAGGTAATCCGTCACCTCTGTCTTGCATGTTAAAATGGTTGATGATACGACCTGGAAGAACAGTAAGCAGGTAACCCGTAACCTGTCTTGCATGCTGAATTGATGACGTATGGAAGGTTGGGTGGGACCTGGAAAATTCAGGTAACATTATAGTAGAGCGGTTTCTGAATGCCTAGTCTTGTACGTACAAGATTTAATTTGCACTGCCAGTACAGATTTTGTGTACTGCGCCAGGCATTTCTTCTTGACAGATTTTAAGAAATGACATTGACTAGTATCTGCAGTAGGTGTATGGTACAATCGTTAAACACGAGGATTATTAGGTGTGATATGATGAAAATTACTATCGTACAGGGTTGGGTAGGACCTGGAAGAAACAGTAGGCAGGTAACCCGTAACCTCTGTCTTGCATGTTAAACTGATGATGATATATGCAAGGTTGGTTTGTTCAGGACCTGGAAAATTCAGGTTAACATTATAGGGTATATGCAAGGTTTCTGAAGGCCCAGTCTTGTACAAGATTTAATTTGCACCGCCAGGCATTTCTTGTCGACAGATTTTAAGAGATGACATTGACTAGTATCTGCAGTAGGTGTATCGTACAATTGTTAAAACATGAGGATGGCCGACATTGGGATTTCTTTCAGTCTAGGAACTGAAAAATTGTTGTGCGATAGAGCTGAACGTCTTGAGATGATGATAGCACTATCATATCATCCTAGTAGGCAGTGCAGTGCAGGTAACACGTAACCTCTGTCTGTCTTGCATGTTTAATAATTGAAATTGACATAGATACATGGCTGGGTAAGGAGGGGACCTGGAAGAGTGATTTTTTGGCAGAAGAACAAGAGGTAACAACAACATTTTTGGATATACCCAGCCAATTTGCATGGCCGATACAATACAGATCTTGTGTGTTTTCTTCTTCTTGTTGTTGTTTATCAAGAGACGAGCATGGTCTATCTTATCTTGTGATATATGATGGTCATTAGTAGTATTCATCATCAATCAATCTTTAAATACAGGATTGGATGGTCAACTTGGGACTTGTTTGGTACATCAACCAGAAGAATGAATTCCAGTGTGTTGTTGGCCGGTGCATGCCACGGAGATGAATGTTAGATTTCAATTACAGAATCACCCTTTTGGGCGTCGCTCGATGGTTGAGAGTTGAATTTGAGCTTTGAGCGGACTTGAAACGTTTTGTTCCAACCACCTGATGCAAATTTTCTGGCTGTATTTGGTTCAAATATGAAATGCAGATCGGTACCTTTGCACTTGTTTCTACCACACCTTTTGTTCCAACCAACGAATACCTGCCCTGGGTGTGAAATATAATTTGGTCATATGGTTTTTTAGGTCCTAGATCTGACTATCCAAACATGTATTGTGAGCCATAAAAATTATGTCTCTTGATTCATTATCAAATGAGATTGAAACATACTCCCTCCGTCCCAAAATGAGAGTGCAAAATTGAGATAGTTATTTTGAAATGGAGGGAGTGATTTTTATGGCATATTAATTATGCATGCTCGACTAGTTAAATCGATGACCTAAATTTTCATGCCAGACTTATTCGCATCAAGAGGGAGTAAGCAATTATAATTATCATCACATTCAAAACATGTGTGCACGGAGTTTCAAAAAACAAAAAAAACATCTGGGAATGTATCTAAAAACACAAGAGTGGTCAAATGTACAAACAAAACATCCATCTTCAAATGCTGCTATGCATACACCAAGAATGCCTTCATCGCCCCAAGAATGCAGCACGCCGCCTCTAGACGAACATGCTGGAGGGCTTTTCTTACCTGCCTCATGAAGATGCTCCAGTAATTTTCGCACGTTAGCAAATTACCAAGACAAGGAAATCAAGTTAGGGGCCAAAATCAGTCACTGATTCCTACTCCTTGACGTACCAGAAACACCAAAGCCTAAAAGTTTCCGTATGCAACCATCAACAACCCAAAATCCAACTCATAATTGAACCAACCAGAACCAATCTCTTATATAACACCAAAACAACTTGTTGATCCATGCTGAAATTCTGTCATCATGTCCCCCAATGAGCACCTCATAAATATGACCAAATTTGGACCCAAGTGCTAAAATAGCCAGCCAATGAACCTCGACAAAACAAGTCTACTTGACCAACTCCAACAATTGTGACACCATAAACTGCAGCCTCATGTGAATGCTAGTTACTGCATGCATCATCCATCCACTATATAATCACAACATGTACACCAAATATCCCCAAGACAAGAATCAAATATCTTACCAAACAACAGTCTCATATCCCCATTGACCTCAAGACCAACATCAACAATCTCAGGCAATTCTCCGCAAAGCCACATAAACTGTCTAAAATCCATAATCCATAATGTTATCTAATCAAATACAGAGAGGTCGGTCCATGTCATGCCTCTAGTTCTATAACATCATCCACCAATATCCTCACAACAGATTCATGACCCCAAACATGTCCTTTAACAAGGACAGTTAATTATTGGTCTGCGACAACGAACGGTACTTTGAAAGATAACTAACAACCAACTGACTTGCGAGTACTAGTAGCTAAATAAGCGGCAATATGTTTCTCACTAGTCACTACCAAACCAAACACTAGTGTCACACGGCACCACCTGATGTCTGCATGTAAACCGATGTTAGTGCCGCATGATCATTGCAAATATCAAACAAGACCAGTAAGAGAAAGTCACACCAGCTGACAAGAGACATACTGTGATACCACCTAGTGGTGGTAATAACCGCCTCCAGAATGCCCGCCTCTATGGTGTGGTTGGAATGCACCCCTACCATATTGCTGCATTACATGGTAGACAAAAGCAAAGGCCAGAAAATTAGACAAATAGACAGATGGATAACCAAACTTCACCAAGGTATATTATACTTACAGCTGGGGCAGGGGGAGGGGCATGGGCATGGGCATGGGCAGGGGGCGGGGCATGACCAGGAGCAGGGCCATAGTGATGATCACGTGAATAACCACCCCTCGTCCCAAAAGAGTCTGCAATGGCAATATACAATGAGAAACTATCACAAAATAAGATCAAAGGGGCATAGCAAAATGGTTACAGCATAGGATTACAACCTCTGTGGCGGTCACCTCCAGGAAATGGTGGCTGGTCATAATGACCAAAACGGTTCCCTCCAGGAAATGGTGGCTGCTCGTAATGGTCAAAGCGAGGGCGCACACGAGGAGGACCACCATGCTCAAAGTATCCAGGAGGACCGGGTTCCTATCATATAAAAAGTAAGTTCAGTGCAGATGGTACAGAGAATTAATTACTTAGCACTTAACATAGCAATACAATATTGTAACAAACCATGTGAGAATATGGCCTCTTAGCACCATGCCGAACATCTTCATAGAGATATGGGTTTTCACCAAAGGGTCTACCAAAATCACCCTCGGGCTCAAATGTTGGCCCTCTAGGTGGATGATGATATCCTCTCCCCTGTCCTCTATCAAACAAATCATGCTGCCTTCCTGAGGAACCCCCTGCGAAGCCGAATATTAGTCAGCAGTGTAAAAATGAGCTCAAAAGGTTGAAGCAGTAAATTTGTGTTTCTGAATCGCAATAGGAAGCCCACCTTGAAAGGCAGGAGGAGCCTGCCTGGCTCGGAAATCAGAGGGCGAAGCTTCAAAACTGTTGTTACTGTATGCAGAATTAAATCTCCCACCACGAACAGGAGTGTGATTATTGAAACCCCTATCACCATGGAAACCTTCCCGGCGAGGGGCAGCTCTTCCCCTATTAAAACCTCTACCTGCACAGCCATAGAAGTCAACAAACAAATCCTCATATAACAACACAAGCAGTAGAGGAATTCGGGAGGGAGCACAGTTACTTACCAGGCCTGTTAAAACCAGATCCAGGATGTCCAATTCGAAACCCGCCACTCATTTCACCTTTCACAGCCTGACTTTTAGGTAGAGGGTTTGAAAGTCTAACCCTTACTTTTAGCTAAGTTAAAAAAACACCAAAATTATCTATCACTTATAAGCATCTACACAAGGACATGTGAGCACATTGTTTGGTATACATGAAAACAAAGACGGTACCATTCCAAACCAGAAAAATACCTTTGCTTTTCCAACATCACCCAGCTCGGTGTTGTTGGTGGCTTCAATACAAGCAAGAGCCTCCTCATGGGTTGAGAAGTTGACAAATCCAAAATCGTTTCTTTTAGCACTAGACATATTGCGAGCAAGCACAACTCGTTCTATCAAACCATAAGCTTTGAATCGGTTTTTAACACGCTCTTCATCCCAGTATGGTGGAAGCCCATCAATAAAAACTGATTTGACCTGCAGCATGAAAAAGTAGTCAACGACATGACAAATCATAGACTTGCAATGGTTGGACATGAAAACCAAATAATTGAGAACATTCCAAATGTGCAAATAGGATTTTGTTTTTGTTTTTTTTCCACCACAATACCCATATGTAACAAAGTGAGGACACCAAGAAAAGTGTATAATGCACAAATATATGTGGTAATCATATGGTCATAGAAGACATCTCATCTCAGTCTGATGTAAAATTTAAATTATCTAAATTGTAGTAACAAGCAGCCAAATATGAGCATCATTGCAAACCATAACTCCTGGATAAATCATAAACTACAAATAGCTAACCAATAGTTAGTATTAAAACTATTACTGCAAGTACAACGGCATCTTTCTACTTATGTCATTTAATTCACTAACACCATCAATAAAAAAAGTAGATAGTAAAAGTAGTTAAGCACCTGAGCCATAACTTCTGCATCTGCTTCTTTTATTGGCTCTGCAAAAGCAACTTTTGCAGTTCTCTCAGGATGACCAAACAGAGCATCTGGTTGCTGCAGCCTCTTGAATGCAAGCATCGCATCCGCGTGGCAAGAAAACTCGAGAAATGCAAAACCACGGCTCTGGCCTTCGTTTTGAGTATCAGGAACAAGAGTTAAGCTTTGAACTCCTTCAACTCCATAGTCAAGCAGCCTCTTCTTAATCTGAAAAAGAAAGGCGCAGAATTAGCAAAATTTACTTATTAACAGGCAAGCTCGTGATTGCGCATATTATTTAAGGAAAACTTACAGCTTCCTTTGTCCATGTATTGCAAATATTGCCCAAGAAGAGTGTGTCGTTGTCCTCGCTAGCGGCAACGGCACAACGTTTGCCATGTATCTGCAGCAGAAGAAAAAATAAATTAAACATGTGTCACACATCCCACAAACAATCGGACATCGCATCACAGAACACTGTATCTTAACATTTGTTTTTCAAAGTAATAGTGTCAGGGGAGCTGAGGTATTACCATAGGATTCTTCACCTCAGCAAGCGCGCGAGCCACCTGGTGTTTGTTTGCAAACCTGACGAACGCAAAGCCCTTGTTCTTGTTGGTGGAGAGATCCTTGTGGAGACGGACCTCCACAACATGACCGACGTGCGCAAACACCTTCCTAATATCCTCCTCGACGGCTTCACGGTCCAGCCCTCCCACAAAGATCTCTAGCTCCTTTTTGCGCTGCCTGTTCTTGGCCATGTCTGACATAACCTTGCGCTCGTCCTCTTGCTGTTTGACCTCACCTGCAGCCTGGCCGTGCTCCTCCGACGCCCTAGCACGGTGCTCTTCCTGTTTGCTCTCAGCTGCAGCCTGCCCGTCGTCGTCGTCCTCCGTGGCCTTAGCAAGGTCGTCTCCTTGTTTGATCTCAGATGCGGCCTGCCCTTCACCCACGGAGACAGAGTCGTCGAAGATGACCTCTTGAGGATCCTCCTCCTCCTCTTCCTGCTGAGCATCCATCTGTTGTTGGTGGAGTGGGTGCTTATTTTCTGAATTATCATCATGAGTTGCAGCAAGCATTTGTCCCTGGTGGAGTGGGTTAGGTTGGCTGTCTTGCTTATTTTGTGCATCATGAGTTGCAGCAGTCTTTACCGCTACATCATCGTCATCGGCTTTTCCACCCTCCTGCTCTATCACCTCCGCTTCTTTGCTCTGTACCGCTTGCTTGTTCGCATCGGGCGCTGCATCCTCCTGGTTATTATTTCCTTGCGCTTCTTCTTGCTCTACGGACAACAACATATCATGAGGCTCTCCAGCCTCCACCTCCATTTTCTGCTGCTGCTCATCATCATTGGTAGGAGACGGCACGTCGGCCTCACTCGGCTCATCGACTGTGATTGAGGTTGGCTCCTCCTCCTTGATGTGCTGGTGGACTGTGGTTGAGCCTTGATGGCATCATGACATGACATGACATTCCATTATCCATTACAATACAAGGTCGAATGGGGGAGTATGTACAGTAGTGGAAAGGAAAGGAAACATCTTCTCTCTCTCTCTATATATATATAGATATAGATATAGAGTAAGATTAGAGTTAGAGTAGGTAGTGTACTTACTATATATGTCTGGCGAGGAGGCGCAGTGTTGAGGGGATGCCTCTGTCGAGTCAGAGATCTCAATCGTCTCCCGCCCCGCAAAAGCAGAGGCAGAGGCAGAGGCAGAGGCAGAGGCAGAGGCGGCGGCATCTGGAAAGAAGAAGAGGAGACGGGCAGTGAGAAGGAAAGTCGAAAACTTTTTATTTAGGTAGGGCGGAGGAAAGAGGAACAAGGGCAACTACCTTGGGTGTTGTGGGTGAGCTGCTCCTGCTCCTGTTCGTGCTCCTGATCCTGCTCCTGCTCCTGCTCCTGCTCCTGCTCGTGCTCCTGCTGGGCGGCGTCGGGAGCCTCCTCCGGCGCGGGTTCTGCGGGCGGGCGGGCGGGCGGGAGCAAGCAAGCAAGGAAGGGGATTGCTTGGTTAGACAGCGAGAAACAGAGACAGAGAGAGCGCGCGCGCCCACCAGAGAGGAGGGAAGAAAGGAAGCACCTGCGGCGGGAGGCGGCGGGGTCTTGGCCGCTCGTCCGCGCCCACGGCCGCGGCCGCGTCCCCGGGCCCGTCCTCGTCCTCGGCCGCGACCGGCCGCCGGCGCCATGCTTCTTGGGTGATGAAGGAGTGGAGTTGGGGGTTTGGTTAGGGTTGGGAGTTGGGACAGACAGATTTGGGTGGGGAGGGGAGCAAATCTGATGAAGGAAGGAGTTTCGAGTTGGGGATTTCTTTCCTTCCTTGCTTGCTTCTTCTCTTTTTCCACCTCCCCCACCCCACCTACATTCTTTCTATTCTAAATTTCTAAATGAAAGAGATGGAGATGGATGGGTGAGGTGGCGCCACACACACAGACCCTTAACCCTTTTCTTTCCTTCTCCCCTTTCTTCATCTTCAACTTCCTTCTTAAATAATAAAAAATGGCTACATGTGGTGCCGCCGTCGCATCCTAGTCCTATGTGGTGCCGCCGTCCTTACTGCCCTACGGGGCTACACCTCCTATGCCTCCCGGTGCCCCGACTGGTTCGGGTCATGGTTCAGCTGCCCCCAGCGCCCATCCTTCGTCACCATATGATAGCGCGCCTCTGGCAATCGCCCCTCACCCGGAGACGGATCCTTTGACGGGTTGCTACGCACCACCGGCACAGGCTCATGCGGATCATACGGCGGCGCCGTCGTCGTTTTACTTCTCGCACCTCCTTCCAGTGAAGCTTACGCCGAATAATTACTTGTCATGGCGGGCTCAGGTGCTACCTCTCCTCCGAAGCCGCTACCTGGAGGGATACGTTGATGGCTCCAACCCTTGTCCGCCGCCGTATCATCCGGCGTATCACATGTGGGTGGCCCAGGATCAGGCAATCCTCTCCGCTATCCAGTCATCGCTCACTCCGAGCGTGTTGTTGCTGGTCATCTTCGCCGCGACGTCTCGGGATGCCTGGTCGGCGCTTCACAGCAGCTTCGCCTCACAATCTATGACGAGTGCTCATGCTATACGCACCGAGTTGGGGAAGACTAAACTCGGCGGCCTAACCATCACTGAGTACTTCACCAAGATGCCCGGTCTCGCTGACACCTTGGCCTCGATCGGCCAACCGCTTGGAGATGAGGAATTCAGCACCCACGTGCTCAATGACCTTGATGATGATTATGACAATCTCATCGAGAATATCCATGGTCGTGAGGCTCCACTTCCGCCACGAGAGCTCTATACGCGTCTTATTGGTCGTGAACAGCGCATCAAAGCGCGTCGTGCCTCTCCGAGCTTCGTCTCTGCCAATGCCGCGACCCGCGGTAAGCCACAGAAGCCGTCGCCACTTGGTGGGAAGCCGGCCTCATCCCCGCAGGCTCCGCGGGGCGCTGCGCCATCCATCACTGGCGGTGCCAGGCCGGTGGCTTGTTATCCCTGTTGCGGTGCTCAGCAGGCCTGTCAGCTGTGTGGCATTGAGCGCCACATCGCCTCCCATTGTCATCGATGCTACAAGCAAGATTTCCTCGGCCTGGGCAATAATGGCAAAGGGAATGAAAAATAGGCTGTTGCGGTGGCAAGTCATGAACATGGGCGCACTCCGTCCTACTCCATTGATCCTACATGGTATATGGACACGGGAGCCACGAACCACCTCACCAACAAGATGGCCAAGCTCTCCACTCAGGAACCATATCGCGGTCATGATCAGGTGCACACCGCCAATGGAGCAGGTATGCGCATCTTCCATGTTGCCCAGGCCTCACTTCTTGCACACAACTTTCGAAAACAACATCTTTCCAATATTCTTCGAGTTCCCACTGCTACACGTAGTTAGTTGTCTGTCCCTCAACTTACTCGTGATAATAATGTCCTTGCTGAGTTTCACCCTTTTCGTTTCTTTATCAAGGATCGGGACACGAGGGCCGTTCTGCTTAGTGGCCGTCTTCGCCATGGTTTATATGCACTTGACGCGCCGCCCACATCTCCTATGCAGTCTTCTCCTCAGGCGTTCAGCGGTGTTCGTGTGTCACCTACACATTGGCATGCACGCCTTGGTCACCCTGCTGCTCCTATAGTTTGTCATGTGCTACATCGTCATGAACTACTAGTTGTGTCCAATAAAACTGCTGAAACTATTTGTGATGCCTGTCAGCAGGCAAGAGTCATCAACTTCCGTTTTCAGAGTCTAGTCGTGTTGTGGAACATCCTCTTTAGCTTGTGTTTTCTGATGTATGGGGTCATGCCCAAACGTCTGTTAATGGCCACAATTATTATGTCAGTTTCATTGATGCTTATAGCCGGTTCACTTGGCTTTATCTTATTAAGCAAAAATCTGATGTGTTTGATGTCTTTATTCAGTTTCAAGCACACGTTGAGCGTCTCCTTAAGCATAAAATTATTCATGTTCAATCCGACTGGGGGGTGAATATCACAACCTCAACACATTTTTCAACAAACTTGGGATTTCTCACCGTGTGTCTTGTCCTCATACACATCAGCAGGATGGAACCGCTGAACGTAAGCATCGTCATCTTGTAGAAACTGAACTTACTTTGCTAGCTCATGCCTCCGTTCCGTTTAGGTTCTGGAGCGATGCCTTCTCCACCGCCTGTTTTTTGATAAACAAGCTTGCCTCGCGACTTCTGAATATGAAAATGTTGGGGAACGTAGTAATTTCAAAAAAATCCTACGAACACACAGGATCATGGTGATGCATAGCAACGAGAGGGGAGAGTGCGTCCACGTACCCTCGTAGACCGAAAGCGGAAGCGTTAGCACAACGCGGTTGATGTAGTCATACGTCTTCACGATCCGACCGATCCAAGTACCGAACGCACGGCACCTCCGAGTTCAGCACACGTTCAGCTCGATGACGTCCCACGAACTCCGATCCAGCAGAGCTTCATGGGAGAGTTTCGTCGGCACGACGGCGTGATGACGGTGATGATGATGCTACCGATGCAGGGCTTCGCCTAAGCACCGCTACGATATAATCGAGGTGGATTATGGTGGAGGGGGGCACCGCACACGGCTGGAATAGATCAACTTGTGTGTCTAGAGGTGCCCCCTGACCCCGTATATAAAGGAGCAAGGGGGGAGGCCGGCCGGCCCTAGAGGGCGTGCCAGGAGGAGGATTCCTCCTCCTAGTAGGAGTAGGATTCCCCTCTTTCCTACTCCTACTAGGAGGGGGAAAGGAAGGGGGAGAGGGAGAAGGAAAGGGGGGCGCCGCCCCCCCCCCTCCTAGTCCAATTCGGACCAGAGGGGGAGGGGCGCGCGGCCTGCCCTAGGCCAGCCCTCTCTCTCTCCACTAAGGCCCATAAGGCAAACTATTTCTCCCGGGGGGTTCCGGTAACCCTCTGGCACTCCGGTTTTCTCCGAAACCACCCGGAACACTTCCGGTGTCCGAATATAGTCGTCCAATATATCGATCTTTACGTCTCGACCATTTTGAGACTCCTCATCATGTCCGTGATCATATCTGGGACTCCGAACTACCTTCGGTACATCAAAATACAAAAACTCAAAATACCAATCGTCACCAAACTTTAAGCGTGCGGACCCTACGGGTTCGAGAACTATGTAGACATGACCGAGGCACGTCTCCGGTCAATAACCAATAGCAGAACCTGGATGTTCATAATGGCTCCCACATATTCTACGAAGATCTTTATCGGTCAAACCGCATAAGAACATACGTTGTTCCCTTTGTCATCGGTATGTTACTTGCCCGAGATTCGATCGTCGGTATCTCAATACCTAGTTCAATCTTGTTACCGGCAAGTCTCTTTACTCGTTCCGTAATACATCATCCCGCAACTAACTCATCAGTTACAATGCTTGCAAGGCTTATAGTGTTGTGCATTACCGAGTGGGCCTAGAGATACCTCTCCGACAATCGGAGTGACAAATCCTAATCTTGATTTATGCCAACTCAAAAAGTACCATCGGAGACACCTGTAGAGCACCTTTATAATCACCCAGTTACGTTGTGACGTTTAGTAGCACACAAAGTGTTCCTCCGGTAATCAGGAGTTGCATAATCTCATAGTCATAGGAACATGTATAAGTCATGAAGAAAGCAATAGCAGAAAACTAAACGATCAAGTGTTAAGCTAACGGGATGGGTCAAGTCAATCACATCATTCTCCTAATGATGTGATCCCGTTAATCAAATGACAACTCATGTCTATGGTTAGGAAACATAACCATCTTTGATTAACGAGCTAGTCAAGTAGAGGCATACTAGTGACACTCTGTTTGTCTATGTATTCACACATGTACTAAGTTTCCGGTTAATACAATTCTAGCATGAATAATAAACATTTATCATGATATGAGGAATAAATAATAACTTTATTATTGCCTCTAGGGCATATTTCCTTCAGTCTCCCACTTGCACTAGAGTCAATAATCTAGATTACACAGTAATGATTCTAACACCCATGGAGTCATGTTTTGCTCGTGGAAGAGGATTAGTCAACGGGTCTGCAACGTTCAGATCCGTATGTATCTTGCAAATCTCTATGTCTCCCACCTGGGCTTGATCCCGGATGGAGTTGAACCGTCTTTTGATGTGCTTGGTTCTCTTGTGAAATCTGGATTCCTTTGCCAAGGCAATTGCACCAGTATTGTCACAAAAGATTTTCATTGGACCCGATGCACTAGGTATGACACCTAGATCGGATATGAACTCCTTCATCCAGACTCCTTCATTCGCTGCTTCTGAAGCAGCAATGTAATCCGCTTCACACGTAGATCCCGCCATGACGCTTTGTTTAGAACTGCTCTAACTAACAGCTCCACAGTTCAATATAAACACGTATCCGGTTTGCGATTTAGAATTGTCCGGATCAGTGTCAAAGCTTGCATCAACGTAACCATTCACGATGAGCTCTTTGTCACCTCCATAAACGAGAAACATATCCTTAGTCCTTTTCAGGTATTTCAGGATGTTCTTGACCGCTGTCCAGTGATCCACTCTTGGATTACTTTGGTACCTCCCTGCTAAACTAATAGCAAGGCACACATCAGGTCTGGTACACAGCATTGCATACATGATAGAGCCTATGGCTAAAGCATAGGGAACATCTTTCATTTTCTCTCTGTCTTCTGCAGTGGTCGGGCATTGAGTCTTACTCAACTTCACACCTTGTAACACATGTAAGAACCCTTTCTTTGCCTGATCCATTTTGAACTTCTTCAAAACTTTGTCAAGGTATGTGCTTTGTGAAAGTCCAATTAAGCGTCTTGATCTATCTCTATAGATCTTGATGCCCAATATGTAAGCAGCTTCACCGAGGTCTTTCATTGAAAACTATTATTCAAATATCCTTTTATGCTATCCAGAAATTCTATATCATTTCCAATCAACAATATGTCATCCACATATAATATTAGAAATGCTACAGAGCTCCCACTCACTTTCTTGTAAATACAGGCTTCTCCAAAAGTCTATATAAAACCATATGCTTTGATCGCACTATAAAAATGTTTATTCCTACTCCGAGAGGCTTGCACCAGTCCATAAATGGATCGCTGGAGCTTGCACACTTTGTGAGCACCCTTTGGATCGATAAAACCTTCAGGTTGCATCATATACAACTCTTCTTTTAGAAATCCATTCAGGAATGCAGTCTTTACATCCATTTGCCAAATTTCATAATCATAAAATGCGGCAATAGCTAACATGATTCGGATAGGCTTAAGCATCGCTACGGGTGAGAAGGTCTCATCGTAGTCAACTCCTTGAACTTGTCGAAAACCTTTCGCAACAAGTCGAGCTTTGTAGACAGTAACATTACCATCATCGTCTGTCTTCTTCTTGAAGATCCATTTATTCTCGATGGCTTGCCGATCATCGGGCAATTCAACCAAAGTCCATACTTTGTTCTCATACATGGATCCCATCTCAGATTTCATGGCCTCAAGCCATTTTGCGGAATCTGGGCTCATCATCACTTCCTCATAGTTCATAGGTTCGTCATGGTCTAGTAACATGACCTCCAGAATAGGATTACCGTACCACTCTGGTGCGGATCTTACTCTGGTTGACCTACGAGGTCCGGTAGTAACTTGATATGAAGTTTCATGATCATTATCATTAGCTTCCTCACTAATTGGTGTAGGTGTCACAGGAACCGGTTTCTATGATGAACTACTTTCCAATTAGGGAGTAGGTACAGTTACCTCATCAAGTTCTACTTTCCTCCCACTCACTTCTTTCGAGAGAAACTCCTTCTCTAGAAAGGATCCATTTTTAGCAACAAAAGTCTTGCCTTCGGATCTGTGATAGAAGGTGTACCCAACTATTTCTTTTGGGTATCCTATGAAGACACATTCTCCGATTTAGGTTCGAACTTATCGGGTTGAAGCTTTTTCACATAAGCGTCGCAGCCCCAAACTTTAAGAAATGACAACTTTGGTTTCTTGCCATACCACAGTTCATAAGGAGTCGTCTCAACGGATTTAGATGGTGCCCTATTTAACGTGAATGCAGCCGTCTCTAAAGCATAACCCCAAAATGATAGCGGTAAATCAGTAAGAGACATCATAGATCGCACCATATCTAGTAAAGTACGATTACGACGTTCAGACACACCATTATGCTGTGGTGTTCCGGGTGGCGTTAGTTGCGACACTATTCCGCATTGTTTCAAATGAAGACTAAACTCGTAACTCAAATATTCTCCTCCACGATCAGATTGTAGAAACTTTATTTTCTTGTTACGATGATTTTCCACTTCACTCTTAAATTCTTTGAACTTTTCAAACGTTTTAGACTTATGTTTCATCAAGTAGACATACCCATATCTTCTCAAATCATCTATGAAGGTGAGAAAATAACGATATCCGCCGCGAGCCTCAGTATTCATCGGACCACATACATTAGTATGTATGATTTCCAACAATTCTATTGCTTGCTCCATAGTTCCGGAGAACGGCGTTTTAGTCATCTTGCCCATGAGGCACGGTTCGCAAGTACCAAGTGATTCATAATCAAGTGATTCCAAAAGTCCATCAGAATGGAGTTTCTTCATGTGCTTTATACCAATATGACCTAAACGACAGTGCCACAAATAAGTTGCACTATCATTATCAACTCTGCATCTTTTAGCTTCAATACTATGAATATGTGTATCTCCACTATCGAGATTCAAAAAGAATAGACCACTCTTTAAGGGTGCATGACCATAAAAGATATTACTCATATAAATAGAACAACCATTATTCTCTGATTTAAATTAACCGTCTCGCATCAAACAAGATCATGATATAATGTTCATGCTCAACACTGGCACCAAATAACAATTATTCAGGTCTAATACTAATCCCGAAGGTAGATGTAGAGGTAGCGTGCCGACCGCGATCACATCGACTTTGGAACCATTTCCCACGCGCATCGTCACCTCGTCCTTTGCCAATCTTCGCTTAATCTGTAGTCCCTATTTCGAGTTGCAAATATGAGCAACAGAACCAGTATCAAATACCCAGGCACTACTGCGAGAATTAGTAAGGTACACATCAATAACATGTATATCACATATACCTTTGTTCACCTTGCCATCCTTCTTATCCGCCAAATACTTGGGGCAGTTCCGCTTCCAGTGACCAGTCTGTTTGCAGTAGAAGCACTCAGTCTCAGGTTTAGGTCCACACTTGGGTTTCTTCTCTTGAGCAGCAACTTGTTTGCCGCTCTTCTTGAAGTTCCCTTTCTTCTTCCCTTTACCATTTTTCTTGAAACTGGTGGTCTTGTTAACCATCAACACTTGATGCTCCTTCTTGATTTCTACCTCCGCAGCCTTTAGCATTGTGAAGAGCTCGGGAATTGTCTTATCCATCCCTTGCATGTTATAGTTCATCACGAAGCTCTTGTAGCTTGGTGGCAGTGATTGAAGAACTCTGTCAGTGATACTATCTACAGGAAGATTAACTCCCAGTTGAGTCAAGTGGTTATGGTACCCAGACATTCTGAGTATATGTTCACTGACAGAACTATTCTCCTCCATCTTGCAGCTGCAGAACTTATTGGAGACTTCATATCTCTCAATCCGGGCATTTGCTTGAAATATTAACTTCAACTCCTGGAACATCTAATATGCTCCATGACATTCAAAGCATCGTTGAAGTCCTGGTTCTAAGCCGTAAAGCATGGCATACTGAACTATCGAGTAGTCATCAGCTTTGCTCTGCCAGTCGTTCATAACATCTCGTGTTGCTCCTGCAGCAGGTTTGGCACCTAGCGGTGCTTTTAGGACGTAATTCTTCTGTGTAGCAATGAGGATAATCCTCAAGTTACGGACGCAGTCTGTGTAATTGCTACCATCATCTTTCAACTTTGCTTTCTCAAGGAACGCATTAAAATTCAACGAACAACAACACGGGTCATCTATCTACAATAACATAAACATGCAAAATACTATCAGGTACTAAGTTCATGATAAATTAAAGTTCAATTAATCAATTTATTAAAGAACTCCCACTTAGATAGACATCCCTCTAATCATCTGAGTGGTCACGTGATCCATATCAACTAAACCATGTCCGATCATCACGTGAGATGGAGTAGTTTTCAATGGAACATCACTATGTTGATCATATCTTCTATATGATTCACGCTCGACCTTTTGGTCTCTAGTGTTCTGAGGCCATATCTGCATATGCTAGGCTCGTCAAGTTTAACCTGAGTATTCTGCATGTGCAAAACTAGCTTGCACCTGTTGTATGTGAACGTAGAGCTTATCACACCCTATCATCACGTGGTGTCTCGGCACGACGAACTTTCGCAACGGTGCATACTCAGGGAGAACACTTGTACCTTGAAATTTAGTGAGGGATCATCTTATAATGCTACCGTTGATCTAAGCAAAATAAGATGCATAAAAGATAAACATCACATGCAATCAATATAAGTGATATGATATGGCCATCATCATCTTCTGCTTGTGATATCCATCTCCGAAGCACCATCATGATCACCATTGTCACCGGCGCGACACCTTGATCTCCGTCGTAGCATCGTTGTCGTCTCGCCAACTATTGCTTCTACAACTATCGCTACCGCTTAGTGATAAAGTAAAGCAATTACAGGGCGGTTGCATTGCATACAATAAAGCGACAACTATATGGCTCCTGCCAGTTGCCGATAACTCGTTACAAAACATGATCATCTCATACAACAAAATATAACATCATGTCTTGACCATTGATACGTCTCCAACGTATCTATATTTTTTGATTGTTTCATGCTATTATATTATCAACCTTGGATGTTTTATATGCATTTATATGCTATTTTATATGATTTTTGGGACTAACCTATTAACCTAGAGCCTAGTGCCAGTTTCTGTTTTTTCCTTGTTTTAGAGTATCGCAGAAAAGGAAAATCAAACGGAGTCCAATTGACCTGAAACTTCACGGAACTTATTTTTGGAACGAAAGCAATCCAGGAGACTTGGAGTAGACATCAGGGAAGCTTCAAGGGAGGCACGAGGCAGGGAGGCGCGCCTACCCCCTGGGCGCGCCCCCTACCCTCGTGGGCCCCTCGTGGCTCCCTTGACCGACTTCTTTCGCCTATATATGTCCATATACCCTAAAAACATGAGGGAGCAGAATAGATCGGGAGTTCCGCCGCCAGAAGCCTCCGTAGCCACCGAAAACCAATCTAGACCCGTTCCGGCACCCTGCCGGAGGGGGAATCCCTCTCCGGTGGCCATCTTCATCATCCTGATGCTCTCCATGACGAGGAGGGAGTAGTTCTCCCTCGGGGCTGAGGGTATGTACCAGTAGCTATGTGTTTGATCTCTCTCTCTCTCTCTCTCTCTCGTGTTCTTGAGGTGATACGATCTTGATGTATCACGAGCTTTGCTATTATAGTTGGATGTTATGATGTTTCTCCCCCTCTAATCTCTTGTGATGAATTGAGTTTTCCCTTTGGAGTTGTCTTATCGGATTGAGTCTTTAAGGATTTGAGAACACTTGATGTATGTCTTGCACGTGCTTATCTGTGGTGACAATGGGATATCATGTGATCCACTTGATGTATGTTTTGGTGATCAACTTGTTGGGTTTCGTAGTAATTTCAAAAAATTTCCTACGCACACGCAAGATCATGTGATGCATAGCAACGAGAGGGGAGAGTGCTGTCTACGTACCCACGCAGACCGATTGCGGTTGACACAACGTAGAGGAAGTAGTTGTACGTCTTCACGATCCAACCGATCAAGCACCGAAACTACGGCACCTCCGAGTTCGAGCACACGTTCAGCTCGATGACGATCCCCGGACTCCGATCCAGCAAAGTTTCGGGGAAGAGTTCCGTCAGCACGACGGCATGGTGACGATCTTGATGCACTACAGCAGCAGGGCTTCGCCTAAACTCCGCTACAGTATTATCGAGGAATATGGTGGCTGGGGGCACCGCACACGGCTAAGGAATAGATCACGTGGATCAACTTGTGTGTCTCTGGGGTGCCCCTGCCTCCGTATATAAAGGACTAGAGGGGGGAGGCTGGCCGGCCATAGGAGGCGCGCCAGGAGAGTCCTACTCCTTCTGGGAGTAGGATTCCCCCCCCCCCCAATCCTAGTTGGAATAGGATTCGCGGAGGGGGAAAAGAGAGAGGGGGGGGCCACCTCTCCTAGTCCTAATAGGACTAGGGGAGGGAGGGGGGCGCGCAGCCCATCTTGGGCAGCCCCTTCCCTTTTCCACTAAGGCCCACTATGGCCCATATAGCTCCCGGGGGGTTCCGGTAACCTCCCGGTACTCCGGTAAAATCCCGATTTCACCCGGAACACTTCCGATGTCCAAATATAGGCTTCCAATATATCAATCTTTACGTCTCGACCATTTCGAGACTCCTCGTCATGTCCGTGATCATATCCGGGACTCCGAACAACCTTTGGTACATCAAAATGCATAAACTCATAATATAACTGTCATCGTAACCTTAAGCGTGCGGACCCTACGGGTTCGAGAACAATGTAGACATGACCGAGACACTTCTCCGCTCAATAACCAATAGCGGGACCTGGATGCCCATATTGGCTCCCACATATTCTACGAAGATCTTTATCGGTCAGACCGCATAACAACATACGTTGTTCCCTTTGTCATCGGTATGTTACTTGCCCGAGATTCGATCGTCGGTATCCAATACCTAGTTCAATCTCGTTACCGGCAAGTCTCTTTACTCGTTCTGTAATACATCATCCCGCAACTAACTCATTAGTTGTAATGCTTGCAAGGCTTATGTGATGTGCATTACCGAGAGGGCCCAGAGATACCTCTCCGACAATTGGAGTGACAAAACCTAATCTCGAAATACGCCAACCCAACATGTACCTTTGGAGACACCTGTAGTACTCCTTTATAATCACCCAGTTACGTTGTGACGTTTGGTAGTACCCAAAGTGTTCCTCCGGTAAACGGGAGTTGCATAATCTCATAGTTATAGGAACATGTATAAGTCATGAAGAAAGCAATAGCAACATACTAAACGATCGGGTGCTAAGCTAATGGAATGGGTCATGTCAATCAGATCATTCTCTTAATGATGTGATCCCGTTAATCAAATAACAACTCATTGTTCATGGTTAGGAAACATAACCATCTTTGATTAACGAGCTAGTCAAGTAGAGGCATACTAGTGACACTTTGTTTGTCTATGTATTCACACATGTATTATGTTTCCGGTTAATACAATTCTAGCATGAATAATAAACATTTATCATGATTATAAGGAAATAAATAATAACTTTATTATTCCTCTAGGGCATATTTCCTTCAGTCTCCCACTTGCACTAGAGTCAATAATCTAGATTACACCGTGATGATTCTAACACCCATGGAGCCTTGGTGCTGATCATGTTTTGCTCGTGGAAGAGGCTTAGCTAATGGGTCTACAACATTCAGATCCGTATGTATCTTGCAAATCTTTATGTCTCCCACCTGGACTAGATCCCGAATGGAATTGAAGCATCTCTTGATGTGCTTGGTTCTCTTGTGAAATCTGGATTCCTTTGCCAAGGCAATTGCACCAGTATTGTCACAAAAGATTTTCATTGGACCCGATGCACTAGGTATGACACCTAGATCGGATATGAACTCCTTCATCCAGACTCCTTCGTTCGCTGCTTCCGAAGCAGCTATGTACTCCGCTTCACATGTAGATCCCGCTACAACGCTTTGTTTAGAACTGCACCAACTGACAGCTCCACCGTTTAATGTAAACACGTATCCGGTTTGCGATTTAGAATCGTCCGGATCAGTGTCAAAGCTTGCATCAACGTAACCTTTTACGATGAGCTCTTTGTCACCTCCATATACGAGAAGCATATCCTTAGTCCTTTTCAGGTATTTCAGGATGTTCTTGACCGCTGTCCAGTGATCCACTCCTGGATTACTTTGGTACCTCCCTGCCAGACTTATAGCAAGGCACACATCAGGTCTGGTACACAACATTGCATACATTATAGATCCTATCGCTGATGCATAGGGAACATCTTTCATATTCTCTCTATCTTCTGCAGTGGTCGGGCATTGAGTCTTACTCAATTTCACACCTTGTAACACAGGCAAGAATCCTTTCTTTGCTTGATCCATTTTGAACTTCTTCAAAATTTTGTCAAGGTATGTTGTTTGTGAAAGTCCAATTAAGCGTCTTGATCTATCTCTATAGATCTTAATGCCTAATATGTAAGCAGCTTCACCGAGGTCTTTCATTGAAAAACTCTTATTCAAGTATCCCTTTATGCTATCCAGAAATTCTATATCATTTCCAATCAATAATATGTCATCCACATATAATATCAGAAATGCTACAGAGCTCCCACTCACTTTCTTGTAAATACAGGCTTCTCCAAAAGTCTGTATAAAACCAAATGCTTTGATCACACTATCAAAATGTTTATTCCAACTCCGAGAGGCTTGCACCAGTCCATAAATGGATCGCTGGAGCTTGCACACTTTGTTAGCTCCCTTTGGATCGACAAAACCTTCTGGTTGCATCATATACAACTCTTCTTCCAGAAATCCATTCAGGAATGCAGTTTTGACATCCATCTGCCAAATTTCATAATCATAAAATGCGGCAATTGCTAACATGATTCGGACAGACTTAAGCATCGCTACGGGTGAGAAGGTCTCATCGTAGTCAATCCCTTGAACTTGCCGAAAACCTTTTGCGACAAGTCGAGCTTTGTAGACAGTAATATTACCGTCAGCGTCAGTCTTCTTCTTGAAGATCCATTTATTCTCAATTGCTTGCCGATCATCGGGCAAGTCAACCAAAGTCCATACTTTGTTTTCATACATGGATCCCATCTCAGATTTCATGGCTTCAAGCCATTTTGCGGAATCTGGGCTCACCATCGCTTCTTCATAGTTCGTAGGTTCATCATGATCTAGTAGCATGACTTCCAGAACAGGATTACCGTACCACTCTAGCGCGGATCTCACTCTGGTTGATCTACGAGGTTCAGTAGTATCTTGATCTGAAGTTTCATGATCATCATCATTAGCTTCCTCACTAACTAGTGTAGGTGTCACAGAAACAGTTTTCTGTGATGTACTACTTTCCAATAAGGGAGCAGGTACAGTTACCTCGTCAAGTTCTACTTTCCTCCCACTCACTTCTTTCGAGAGAAACTCCTTCTCCAGAAAGTTTCCGAATTTAGCAACAAAAGTCTTGCCTTCGGATCTGTGATAGAAGGTGTATCCAATAGTTTCCTTTGGATATCCTATGAAGACACATTTCTCTGATTTGGGTTCGAGCTTATCAGGTTGAAGCTTTTTCACATAAGCATCGCAGCCCCAAACTTTTAGAAACGACAACTTTGGTTTCTTGCCAAACCACAGTTCATAAGGCGTCGTCTCAACGGATTTTGATGGTGCCCTATTTAACGTGAATGCGGCCGTCTCTAGAGCGTATCCCCAAAACGATAGCGGTAAATCAGTAAGAGACATCATAGATCGCACTATATCCAGTAAAGTACGATTACGACGTTCGGACACACCATTACGCTGAGGTGTTCCGGGTGGCGTGAGTTGCGAAACTATTCCACAATTTTTCAAATGTACACCAAACTCGTAACTCAAATATTCTCCTCCACGATCAGATCGTAGAAACTTTATTTTCTTGTTACGATGATTTTCAACTTCACTCTGAAATTCCTTGAACTTTTCAAATGTTTCAGACTTGTGTTTCATTAAGTAGATATATCCATATCTGCTTAAGTCATCTGTGAAGGTGAGAAAATAACGATATCCGCCACGAGCCTCAATATTCATCGGACCACATACATCTGTATGTATGATTTCCAACAAATCTGTTGCTCTCTCCATAGTACCGGAGAACGGTGTTTTGGTCATCTTGCCCATGAGGCACGGTTCGCAAGTACCAAGTGATTCATAATCAAGTGGTTCCAAAAGTCCATCAGAATGGAGTTTCTTCATGCGCTTTACACCGATATGACCTAAACGGCAGTGCCACAAATAAGTTGCACTCTCATTATCAACTCTGCATATTTTGGCTTCAACATTATGAATATGTGTGTTACTACTATCGAGATTCAACAAGAATAGACCACTCTTCAAGGGTGCATGACCATAAAAGATATTACTCATATAAATAGAACAACCATTATTCTCTGATTTAAATGAATAACCGTCTCGCATCAAACAAGATCCAGATATAATGTTCATGCTTAACGCTGGCACCAAATAACAATTATTTAGGTCTAATACTAATCCCGAAGGTAGATGTAGAGGTAGCGTGCCGACTGCGATCACATCGACTTTGGAACCGTTTCCCACGCGCATCGTCACCTCGTCCTTAACCAATCTTCGCTTGATCCGTAGTCCCTGTTTCGAGTTGCAAATATTAGCAACAGAACCAGTATCAAATACCCAGGTGCTACTGCGAGCATTAGTAAGGTACACATCAATAACATGTATATCACATATACCTTTGTTCACCTTGCCATCCTTCTTATCCGCCAAATACTTGGGGCAGTTCCGCTTCCAGTGACCAGTCTGCTTGCAATAGAAGCACTCAGTTTCAGGCTTAGGTCCAGGTTTGGGTTTCTTCTCTTGAGTAGCAACTTGCTTGCCGTTCTTTTTGAAGTTCCCCTTCTTCTTCCCTTTGCCCTTTTTCTTGAAACTAGTGGTCTTGTTGACCATCAACACTTGATGCTCCTTCTTGATTTCTACCTCCGCAGCTTTCAGCATCGCGAAGAGCTCGGGAATAGTCTTGTTCATCCCTTGCATATTATAGTTCATCACGAAGCTCTTGTAGCTTGGTGGCAGTGATTGAAGAATTCTGTCAATGACGCAATCATCTGGAAGATTAACTCCCAATTGAATCAAGTGATTATTATACCCAGACATTTTGAGTATATGCTCACTGACAGAACTGTTCTCCTCCATCTTGCAGCTATAGAACTTATTGGAGACTTCATATCTCTCAATCCGGGCATTTGCTTGAAATATTAACTTCAACTCCTGGAACATCTCATATGCTCCATGACGTTCAACACGTCGTTGAAGTCCCGATTCTAAGCCGTAAAGCATGGCACACTGAACTATCAAGTAGTCATCAGCTTTGCTCTGCCAGACGTTCATAACATCCGGCGTTGCTCCTGCAGCAGGCCTGGCACCCAGCGGTGCTTCCAGGACGTAATTCTTCTGTGCAGCAATGAGGATAATCCTCAAGTTACGGACCCAGTCCGTGTAATTTCTACCATCATCTTTCAACTTTGCTTTCTCAAGGAACGCATTAAAATTCAACGGAACAACAGCACGAGCCATCTATCTACAATCAAACATAAACAAGCAAGATACTAATCAGGTACTAAGTTTCATGATAAATTTAAGTTCGGTTAATCAAATTAATTAAAGAACTCCCACTTAGATAGACATCCCTCTAATCCTCTAAGTGATTACGTGATCCAAATCAACTAAACCATAACCGATCATCACGTGAGATGTAGTTTTCAATGGTGAACATCATTATGTTGATCATATCTACTATATGATTCACGCTCGACCTTTCGGTCTCCGTGTTCCGAGGCCATATCTGTATATGCTTGGCTCGTCAAGTATAACCTGAGTATTCCGCGTGTGCAACTGTTTTGCACCCGTTGTATTTGAACGTAGAACCTATCACACCCGATCATCACGTGGTGTCTCAGCACGAAGAACTTTCGCAACGGTGCATACTCAGGGAGAACACTTCTTGATAATTTAGTGAGAGATCATCTTATAATGCTACCGTCAATCAAAGAAAGATAAGATGCATAAAAGGATAAACATCACATGCAATCAATATAAGTGATATGATATGGCCATCATCATCTTGTGCTTGTGATCTCCATCTCCGAAGCACCGTCGTGATCACCATCGTCATCGGCGTGACACCTTGATCTCCATCGTAGCATCGTTGTCGTCTCGCCAAGCTTGTGCTTCTACGACTATCGCTACCGCTTAGTGATAAAAGTAAAGCATTACATCGCGATTGCATTGCATACAATAAAACGACAACCATAAGGCTCCTGCCAGTTGCCGATAACTCGGTTACAAAACATGATCATCTCATACAATAAAATTCAGCATCATGTCTTGACCATATCACATCACAACATGCCCTGCAAAAACAAGTTAGACGTCCTCTACTTTGTTGTTGCATGTTTTACGTGGCTGCTACGGGCTTAAGCAAGAACCAATCTCACCTACGCATAAAAACCACAACGATAGTTTGTCAAATAGACTCCGTTTTAACCTTCGCAAGGACCGGGCGTAGCCATACTTGGTTCAACTAAAGTTGGAGAGACAGTCGCCCGCAAGCCACCTATGTGCAAAGCACGTCGGGGGAACCGGTCTCGCGTAAGCGTACGCGTAATGTTGGTCCGGGTCGTCTCGTCCAACAATGCCGCCGAACCAAAGTATGACATGCTGGTAGGCAGTATGACTTATATCGCCCACAACTCACTTGTGTTCTACTCGTGCATATAACATCAACATAAATAACCTGGCTCTGATGCCACTGTTGGGTTTCGTAGTAATTTCAAAAAAATTCCTACGCTCACGCAAGATCATGTGATGCATAGCAACGAGAGGGGAGAGTGCTGTCTACGTACCCACGCAGACCGACTGCGGAAGCGTTGACACAACGTAGAGGAAGTAGTCGTACGTCTTCACGATCCAACCGATCAAGCACCGAAACTACGGCACCTCCGAGTTCGAGCACACGTTCAGCTCGATGACGATCCCCGGACTCCGATCCAGCAAAGTGTCGGGGAAGAGTTCCGTCAGCACGACGGCGTGGTGACGATCTTGATGTACTACAGCAGCAGGGCTTCGCCTAAACTCCGCTACAGTATTATCGAGGACTATGGTGGCTGGGGGCACCGCACACGGCTAAGGAATAGATCACGTGGATAAACTTGTGTGTTTCTGGGGTGCCCCTGCCTCAGTATATAAAGGAGCCAAGGGGGAGGGGGCCGCCGGCCAGGAGGAGGGCGCAGGAGGAGTCCTACTCCTACCAGGAGTAGGACTCCCCCCCCCCCAATCCTAGTTGGACTAGGATTCCCCGAGGGGGAAAGAGGGAGAGGGGGGCCGGCCACCTCTCCTAGTCCTAATAGGACTAGGGGAAGGGGGGAGGCGCGCGGCCACCTTGGGCTGCCCCTTTCTCCTTTCCACTAAAGCCCATTAAGGCCCATATGGCTCCCGGGGGGTTCCGGTAACCTCCCGGTACTCCGGTAAAATCCCGATTTCACCCGGAACACTTCCGATATCCAAACATAGGCTTCCAATATATCAATCTTTATGTCTCGACCATTTCGAGACTCCTCGTCATGTCCGTGATCACATCCGGGACTCCGAACAACCTTCGGTACATCAAAATGCATAAACTCATAATATAACTGTCATCGTAACCTTAAGCGTGCGGACCCTACGGGTTCGAGAACAATGTAGATATGACCGAGACATGTCTCCGGTCAATAACCAATAGCAGGACCTGGATGCCCATATTGGCTCCTACATATTCTACGAAGATCTTTATCGGTCAGACCGCATAACAACATACGTTGTTCCCTTTGTCATCGGTATGTTACTTGCCCGAGATTCGATCGTCGGTATTCCAATACCTAGTTCAATCTCGTTACCGGCAAGTCTCTTTACTCATTCTGTAATACATCATCCCGCAACTAACTCATTTAGTTGCAATGCTTGCAAGGCTTAAGTGATGTGCATTACCGAGAGGGCCCAGAGATACCTCTCCGACAATCGGAGTGACACAACCTAATCTCGAAATACGCCAACCCAACATGTACCTTTGGAGACACATGTAGTACTCCTTTATAATCACCCAGTTACGTTGTGACGTTTGGTAGTACCCAAAGTGTTCCTCCGGTAAACGGGAGTTGCATAATCTCATAGTTATAGGAACATGTATAAGTCATGAAGAAAGCAATAGCAACATACTAAACGATCGGGTGCTAAGCTAATGGAATGGGTCATGTCAATCAGATCATTCTCTTAATGATATGATCCCGTTAATCAAATAACAACTCATTGTTCATGGTTAGGAAACATAACCATCTTTGATTAACGAGCTAGTCAAGTAGAGGCATACTAGTGACACTTTGCTTGTCTATGTATTCACACATGTATTATGTTTCCGGTTAATACAATTCTAGCATGAATAATAAACATTTATCATGATTATAAGGAAATAAATAATAACTTTATTATTGCCTCTAGAGCATATTTCCTTCACTGGGACCCACCCGACGGGCCACCGTATTCCGCGAAAAAAACGTTCCCCCTGCTGTCAGCTCGGACCCACCGGAAGTGCCTCCTTATTACGCACAAAAAAATGAATACCCCCCTGCTAGCTGGGACCCACCTTGGTGGGAGGCTGACTTGTGGGCCTACTAAGTTGACGGGGACGGAGGGCTTTGTCAACTTAGTCAATATGCACGATTCTAGCTCCAGTGACCGTACGATGTCCATCCAACGGCCGTAGTGCTTCTTCAACCTCTGGTCTTCTTGCTCCAGCCGCCCAAACCAGCACCGGTCGTGCCTCGTGCTCCTGCCTCCCGTGGCCAGCTGCGATGCGAGGGAGGCCTCACCGCCCCCTACTACTCCCACCACTAGCCAGGCCATCCCTCTACTCACCCACACCCCCTGTTATTCTGCGGCAACAGCAGCCTCACACCGAAGTGAACCAGTGAACCCTCGTACTCCTCTACGCGTGGGCATCCACTGCCGCGTCTTCCCCGGCTCCGCGTCGTCCCCTTCCTAGGCCTCGCCGTCGTCCACCGTCCTGATGCTCTCGGCGCGGTGTGGTCAACGTGGTCAAGGAACGGCTTCCATCGGACATGGACTATACGTGGAGAGGCTGACAGCTGGGTCCATGGCCGCAGCAAGGAAGTGCCTCCTTATTACGTGCAAAATAATTATTCCTCCACCTGACAGCGGGGACCCACCGGACGGGCCACCGTATTTCGTGAAAAAAAACGTTTGCCCCTGACTGCTGGGACCCACCAGCTACATCTTCGCACGCAAGGAAGTGCCTGACAGTCGGGACCCACCTGGTCGAAGCGTACGTAGCGTTGTCATTCTGGTCGCGAACGTGTACGTATATACTGGTCGATGTAGAGGTGCGCACATGTCATAGTAGAGGCGCGCACGTGTCGTAGTAGAGGCGTGCACGTAGCATGTACACGTACGTACAGCGGCCAGGGTGCAAGAAAGAAAATACGGCCACGTATGTGTACATACGGGCGGGGTCTCGAACGCCTACTCGTGCATACGTACGGCCAGGGCTCATGTACCTGGCTGGGTCGGAACGGAGAAACAGTGTCGTCGTCGTGTTCATGGGGAGGCAATGGAATGCGTCGTGTTCATGGGGAGGCAACAGAATGCGTCGTGTTCATGGGGAGGCAACGGAATGCGTCGTGTTCATGGGGAGGCAACAGAACGCGTGGGAGCCAACCGGCTGGGTCGGAACGGAATGTGTGGTCGTGTTCATCGGGAGGGCTTGGACGGAACAGGCGATGGAAACGAGGCCTGGCGTGCCGTAAAACGGAGAAAACGGCCTTGTGTTCGACCGGCCACGTTCAAAACGGGACCCTGTTCATCTGGAGGGGTCCGGCGTACCGCAAAACGAAAGAAACGGACCTCCTACAGTCGAAACGGGGGTCCTGTTGATCGGGAGGGGTGTGGCATACCGCAAAACGGACGAAACGGACTTGTGTTGGAGCGCTACGGTCGAAACGGGGGTCCTGTTCATCGGGAGGGGTGTGGCGTACCGCGAAACGGGACTCCACGGGATACTGTTCATCTCCACCGTCGACCCCCTCCAGCCTCCACGAGCTACTGTTCATCCACCGTCGACCTCCTCCAACCTCCACCTGCGACTGTTCATCCACGAGCTCCTGTTCATCCAGCCTCCACCGCGCGCTACTCCACCGGCTACTGTTCAACCAGCCCTCTCCACGGGCTCCTGTTCAACCACCCCTCCACGGGCTACTGTTCATCCTGCCCTCCACCGTCTATTGTTCATCCTGCCCTCCACAGGGTGGTCCTGTTCATCCAGCCCTCCATGGGGTCCTGTTCATCCAGCCCCAACTGGCTCGATCGATCGGGGTCCTGTTCATCCAGAGGCAACACCACGGGGTCCTGTTCATCCACCCCCACCGAGAACTGTTCATCCAAACCCCCCCGCAACGCTCACTGTTCATCCAGAGGTAGCATCGATCGGCTTCAGTTAGCAGCAGTAGCGAAGGAATCGCCCGATCGGGTTCAGTTAACAGCCATTGATCAATCGCTCAGGTTCAGTAACGCGTAGCCTGCAGTGCAATCGCTCGGGTTCAGTTAGAGCCCAACGCCTCGCTCGGGTTCAGTTAGAGCCAATGCCTCGCACACACGCGCGTACGTGTACGAGAGAAGCGTGCATCGCTCGGCCCCCGACCTCCCACCGTAACCGGGAACTCCCCGAAATTTTCCTCCCCCTCGCTTCTACCACGGTTTTTTCCGTCATGGACGGCCCAAAGAATGTCATGCAGCTGCGTCTCCGGCCCGCCCAGGACGAAAAGCCCATTTTCTGTCATGATTTTTTGTCATAGAAGTAGGAGCCCACCACATCTATGATGATACCGGGTTTTGTCACAATTATCGTCATAGAAGTGTCATATGTATGACAGAAAAAAATTTCGTTCGGCCCAAAATGTCACGGATGTGTCTTTTTTTCTAGTGAAGTCGGTCAAGGGAGCCACAAGGGGCCCACGAGGGTGGGGGCGCGCCCAGGGGGGTAGGGCGCGCCTCCCTGCCTCGTGCCTCCCTCAAAGCTTCCCTGACGTCTACTCCAAGTCTCCTGGATTGCTTTCGTTCCAAAAAGAAGTTCCGTGAAGTTTCAGGTCAATTGGACTCCGTTTGATTTTCCTTTTCTGTGATACTCTAAAACAAGGAAAAAAACAGAAACTGGCACTAGGCTCTAGGTTAATAGGTTAGTCCCAAAAATCATATAAAATAGCATATAAACGCATATAAAACATGCAAGGTTGATAATATAATAGCATGGAACAATCAAAAAATATAGATACATTGGAGACGTATCAAGCATCCCCAAGCTTAATTCCTGCTCGTCCTTGAGTAGGTAAATGATAAAAACAGAATTTTTGATGTGGAATGCTACCTAACATATTTATCCATGTAGTTCTCTTTATTGTGGCAAGAATATTCAGATCCATAAGATTCAAGACAAAAGTTTAATATTGACATAAAAACAATAATACTTCAAGCATACTAACAAAGCAATCATGTCTTCTCAAAATAACATGGCCAAAGAAAGCTATCCCTACAAAATCATATAGTCTGGCTATGCTCTATCTTCACCACACAAAATATTTAAATCGTGCACAACCCCGATGACAAGCCAAGCAATTGTTTCATACTTTTGATGTTCTCAAACTTTTTCAATCTTCACGCAATATATGAGCGTGAGCCATGGATATAGCACTATATGTGGAATCGAAGGGTGGTTGTGGAGAAGACAAAAAAGGAGAAGATAGTCTCACATCAACTAGGCGTATCAATGGGCTATGGAGATGCCCATCAATAGATATCAATGTGAGTGAGTAGGGATTGCCATGCAACGGATGCACTAGAGCTATAAGTGTATGAAAGCTCAACAAAAGAACTAAGTGGGTGTGCATCCAACTTGCTTTCTCATGAAGACCTAGGGCAATTTTGAGGAAGCCCATCATTGGAATATACAAGCCAAGTTCTATAATGTAAAATTCCCACTAGTATATGAAAGTGACAACATAGGAGACTCTCTATCATGAAGATCATGGTGCTACTTTGAAGCACAAGTGTGGTAAAAGGATAGTAGCATTGCCCCTTCTCTATTTTTCTCTCTTTTTTGTTTTTTTGGGACTTCTCTTTTTTTTGGCCTTTATTTTTTCTTTTTTTTTTCCGCAGTCTCATACCGACTTGTGGGGGAATCATAGTATCCATCATCCTTTCCTCACTAGGACAATGATCTAATAATGATGATCATCACACTTTTATTTACTTACAACTCAAGAATTACAACTCGATACTTAGAACAAAATATGACTATATATGAATGTCTCCGGCGGTGTACCGGGATGTGCAATGACTCATGAGTGACATGTATAAAAGAATTATGAACGGTGGCTTTGCCACAAATATGATGTCAACTACATGATCATGCAAAGCAATATGACAATGATGGAGCGTGTCCTAATAAACGAAATGGTGGAAAGTTGCATGGCAATATATCTCGGAATGGCTATGGAAATGCCATAATAGGTAGGTATGTGGCTGTTTTGAGGAAGGTTTATGGTGGGTTTATGGTACCGGCGAAAGTTGCGCGGTACTAGAGAGGCTAGCAATGATGGAAGGGTGAGAGTGTGTATAATCCATGGACTCAACATTACTCATAAAGAACTCACATACTTATTGCAAAAATCTATTAGTTATCGAAACAAAGTACTACGTGCATGCTCCTAGGAGGATAGATTGGTAGGAAAAGACCATCGCTCGTCCTCGGCCGCCACTCATAAGGAAGACAATCAATAAATAAATCATGCTCCGACTTCATCACATAACGGTTGACCATACATGCATGCTACGGGGATCACAAACATTAACACAAGTATCTCTCAAATTCACAACTACTCACTAGCATGACTCTAATATTACCATCCTCATGTCTCAAAACAATCATCAAGGATCAAACTTCTCATAGTATTCAATGCACTTATTTGAAAGTTTTTATTATGCCCATCTTGGATGCCCATCATATTAGGACTAGTTTCATAACAAAGCAAACTACCATGCTGTTCTAAAAGACTCTCAAAATAACATAAGTGAATCATGAGAGTTCAACAATTTCTTCAAAATAAAACCACCGCCGTGTTCTAAAAAGATATAAGTGAAGCACTAGAGCAAATGACAAACTACTCCAAAAGATATAAGTGAAGATCAATGAGTAGTCGAATAATTATGCAACTATGTGAAGACTCTCTAATATTTAAGAATTTCAGATATTTTTATTTTATTCAAACAGCAAACAAAACAAAATAAAATAAAATGACGCTCCAAGCAAAACACATATCGTGTGGTGAATAAAAATATAGCTCCAAGTAAAGTTACCGATGAATGAAGATGAAAGAGGGGATGCCTTCCGGGGCATCCCCAAGCTTAGGCTCTTGGTTGTCCTTGAATATTACCTTGGGATGACTTGGGCATCCCCGAGCTTAGGCTCTTGCCACTCCTTATTCCATAGTCCATCGAATCTTTACCCAAAACTTGAAAACTTCACAACACAAAACTTAACAGAAAACTCGTAAGCTCCGTTAGTATAAGAAAATAAATCACCACTTAGGTACTGTTGTGAACTCATTCAAAGTTCATATTGGTGTAATATCTACTGTATTCCAACTTATCTATGGTTCATACCCTCCGATACTACTCATAGATTCATCAAAATAAGCAAACAACACATAGAAAATAGAATCTGCCAAAAACAGAACAGTCTGTAGTAATCTGTAGGATTCAAATACTTATGTAACTCCAAAAATCCTAAGAAATTAGTAAGTCCTAGGAAATTTGTTTATTAATCTAGTGCAAGTGGAATTGGTATTTTATCGCTCTCTGGTAAGAAGTGAAAATTATTCTCGTGAGCGCATACTTTCTGTTTTTTACAGCAAGATCAAATAACAATCACCCAAGAAGATCCTAAAGGCTTTACTTGGCACAAACACTAATTAAAACATAAAACCACATCTAAAGAGAGGCTAGATTAATTATTTATTACTAAACAGGAACAAAAAGCAAGGAACAAAAATAACATTGGGTTGCCTCCCAACAAGCGTCATCGTTTAACGCCCCTAGCTAGGCATGATGATTTCAATGATGCTCGCATAAAAGATAATAATTGATACATAAAGAGAGCATCAAGAAGAATATGACTATCACATTTAAGTCTAACCCACTTCCTTTGCATAGGGATTTTGTGAGCAAACAATGTTGGGGAACGTTGCAGAAAACAAAAAATTTCCTACGGTTTCACCAAGATCCATCTATGAGTTCATCTAGCAACGAGTGGTCGGATTGCATCTACATACCTTTGTAGATCACGCGCGGAAGTGTTCAAAGAACGGGGATGAGGAAGTCGTACTCGACGTGATCCAAATCACCGGAGATCCTAGCGCCGAACGAACGGCACCTCCGCGTTCAACACACGTACGGTCAGCGTGACGTCTCCTCCTTCTTGATCCAGCAAGGGGGGAGGAGAGGTTGATGAAGATCCAGCAGCACGATGGCGTGGTGGTGGATGCAGGGGTCACCGCAGCAGGGCTTCGCCGTTCTACTACGAGAGGGAGAGCTGTAGCAGGGGAGAGGGAGGCGCCAAGACTCAAGGGTGCGGCTGCCCCTCCCTCCCCCCCTTTATATAGGCTCCCCTAGGGGGGCGCAGGCCCTAGGAGATGGGATCTCCTAGGGGGCGGCGGCCAAGGGGTGGAGTGCCCCCCAAGCCAGGTGGGGCGCCCCCCCACCCTATGGTTCCCAACCCTAGGCGCATGGGGTGGGCCAAGGGGGGCGCACCAGCCCACTATGGGCTGGTTCCCCTCCCCACTTAGCCCATGGGGCCCTCCGGGATGGGTGGCCCCACCCGGTGGACCCCCGGGACCCTTCCGGTGGTCCCGGTACAATACCGGTGACCCCCGAAACTCTCCCGATGGCCGAAACTGCACTTCCTATATATAATTCTTCACCTCCGGACTATTCCAGAACTCCTCGTGACGTCCAAGATCTCATCCGGGACTCCGAACAACTTTTGGGTTACTGCATATTCATATCTCTACAACCCTAGTGTCACCGAACCTTAAGTGTGTAGACCCTACAGGTTCGGGAGACATGTAGACATGACCGAGATGGCTCTCCGGTCAATAACCAACAGCGGGATCTGGATACCCATGTTGGCTCCCACATGCTCCTCGATGATCTCATCGGATGAAACATGATGTCGAGGATTCAAGCAACCCCGTATACAATTCCCTTTGTCAATCGGTACGTTACTTGCCCGAGATTCGATCGTCGGTATCCCAATACCTCGTTCAATCTCATTATCGGCAAGTCACTTTACTCGTACCGTAATGCATGATCCCGTGACCAGACACTTGGACACTTTGAGCTCATTGTGATGATGCATTACCGAGTGGGCCCAGAGATACCTCTCCGTCATACGGAGTGACAAATCCCAGTCTTGATCCGTGTCAACCCAACAGACACTTTCGGAGATACCCGTAGTATACCTTTATAGTCACCCAGTTACGTTGTGACGTTTGGTACACCCAAAGCACTCCTACGGTATCCGGGAGTTACATGATCTCATGGTCTAAGGAAAAGATACTTGACATTGGAAAAACTCTAGCAAATGAACTATACGATCTTGTGCTATGTTTAGGATTGGGTCTTGTCCATCACATCATTCTCCTAATGATGTGATCTCGTTATCAATGACATCCAATGTCCATAGTCAGGAAACCATGACTATCTGTTGATCAACGAGCTAGTCAACTAGAGGCTTACTTGGGACATGTTGGTGTCTAAGTATTCACACATGTATTATGATTTCCGGATAACACAATTATAGCATGAATAAAAGACAATTATCATGAACAAGGAAATATAATAATAATCCTTTTATTATTGCCTCTAGGGCATATTTCCAACAGTCTCCCACTTGCACTAGAGTCAATAATCTAGTTACATTGTGATGAATCAAACACCCATGGAATTCTGGTGTTGATCATGTTTTGCTCTAGGGAGAGGTTTAGTCAACGGATCTGCTACATTCAGGTCCGTACGTACTTTACAAATATCTATGTCTCCATCTTGAACATTTTCACGAATGGAGTTGAAGCGACGCTTGATGTGCCTGGTCTTCTTGTGAAACCTGGGCTCCTTGGCAAGTGCAATAGCTCCAGTGTTGTTACAGAAGAGTTTGATCGGCCCCGACGCATTGGGTATGACTCCTAGGTCGGTGATGAACTCCTTGACCCAAATTGCTTCACGCGCTGCCTCCGAGGCTGCCATGTACTCCGCTTCACATGTAGATCCCGCCACGACGTTCTGCTTGCAACTGGACCACCTTACTGCCCCACCATTCAAAATATACACGTATCCGGTTTGTGACTTAGAGTCATCCAGATCTATGTCGAAGCCAGCGTCGACGTAACCCTTTACGACGAGCTCTTTGTCACCTCCATAAACAAGAAACATTTCCTTAGTCCTTTTCAGGTACTTCAGGATATTCTTGACCGCTGTCCAGTGTTCCTTGCCGGGATTACTTTGGTACCTTCCTACCAAACTTACGGCAAGGTTTACATCAGGTCTGGTACACGGCATGGCATACATAATAGAACCTATGGCTGAGGCATAGGGGATGACACTCATCTCTTCTATATCTTCTGTCGTGGTCGGACATTGAGCTGAGCTCAATTTCACACCTTGCAACACAGGCAAGAACCCCTTCTTAGACTGATCCATATTGAACTTCTTCAATATCTTATCAAGGTATGTGCTTTGTGAAAGACCTATGAGGCGTCTTGATCTATCTCTATAGATCTTGATGCCTAAAATATAAGCAGCTTCTCCAAGGTCCTTCATTGAAAAACTCTTATTCAAGTAGGCCTTAATGATGTCCAAAAGCTCTATATCATTTCCCATCAAAAGTATGTCATCTACACATAATATGAGAAATGCTACAGAGCTCCCACTCACTTTCTTGTAAACGCAGGCTTCTCCATAAGTCTGCATAAACCCAAACGCTTTGATCATCTCATCAAAGCGAATGTTCCAACTCCGAGATGCTTGCACCAGCCCATAAATCGAGCGTTGGAGCTTGCATACCTTGTCAGCATTCTTAGGATCGACAAAACCTTCCGGCTGCATCATATACAATTCTTCCTTAAGGAAACCATTAAGGAATGCCGTTTTGACGTCCATTTGCCATATCTCATAATCATAGAATGCGGCAATTGCTAACATGATTCGTACGGACTTCAGCTTCGCTACCGGTGAGAAAGTCTCATCATAGTCAACCCCTTGAACTTGTCGATAACCCTTAGCGACAAGCCGAGCTTTATAGATGGTCACATTACCATCCGTGTCTGTCTTCTTCTTAAAGATCCATTTATTTTCTATGGCTCGCCGCTCAATGGGCAAGTTAGTCAAAGTCTATACTTCGTTTTCATACATGGATCCTATCTCGGATTTCATGGCTTCCAGCCATTTGTCGGAATCCGGGCCCGCCATCGCTTCTTCATAGTTTGAAGGTTCACCGTTGTCTAACAACATGATTTCCAAGACAGGGTTGCCGTACCATTCTCGTGCGGAACGTGTCCTTGTGGACCTTCGAATTTCAGTAGGAGCTTGATCAGAAGTATCTTGATCATCATCATTAACTTCCTCTCTAATTGGTGCAGGCACCACAGGAACATTTTCCTGAGTTGCGCCACTTTCCGGTTCAAGAGGTAATACTTCATCAAGTTCTACTTTCCTCCCACTTACTTCTTTCGAGAGAAACTCCTTTTCTAGAAAGGATCCATTCTTGGCAACAAAGATCTTGCCTTCGGATCTGAGGTAGAAGGTATACCCAATAGTTTCTTTAGGGTATCCTATGAAGACACATTTTTCCGACTTGGGTTCGAGCTTTTCAGGTTGAAGTTTCTTGACATAAGCATCGCATCCCCAAATTTTAGAAACGACAGCTTAGGTTTCTTCCCAAACCATAATTCATACGGTGTCGTCTCAACGGATTTCGATGGAGCCCTATTTAAAGTGAATGCGGCAGTCTCTAAAGCATAGACCCAAAATGATAGCGGTAAATCGGTAAGAGACATCATAGATCGCACCATATCTAATAGAGTGCGATTACGACGTTCGGACACACCATTACGCTGAGGTGTTCCATGCGGCGTGAGTTGTGAAACTATTCCACATTTTCTTAAGTGTGTGCCAAATTCATGACTCAAGTATTCTCCTCCACGATCTAATTGCAGGAACTTGATTTTCCTGTCACGTTGATTCTCAACCTCACTCTGAAATTCCTTGAACCTTTCAAAGGTCTCAGACTTGTGTTTCATTAAGTAGACATACCCATATCTACTCAAGTCATCAGTGAGGGTGAGAACATAACGATAGCCACCGCGAGCCTCAACACTCATTGGACCGCACACATCAGTATGTATGATTTCCAATAAGTTGGTTGCTCGCTCCATTGTTCCTGAGAACGGAGTCTTGGTCATTTTACCCATGAGGTATGGTTTGCACGTGTCAAATGATTCGTAATCAAGAGACTCTAAAAGTCCATCTGCATGGAGCTTCTTCATGCGTTTGACACCTATGTGACCAAGGCGGCAGTGCCACAAGTATGTGGGACTATCATTATCAACCTTACATCTTTTGGTATTCACACTATGAATATGTGTAGCATTACGCTCGAGATTCATTAAGAATAAACCATTCACCATCGGAGCATGACCATAAAACATATCTCTCATATAAATAGAACAACCATTATTCTCGGATTTAAATGAGTAACCATCTCGTATTAAACGAGATCCTGATACAATGTTCATGCTCAAACTTGGCACTAAATAACAATTACTGAGGTTCAAAACTAATCCTGTAGGTAAATGTAGAGGTAGCGTGCCGACGGCGATCACATCGACCTTGGAACCATTCCCGACGCACATTGTCACCTCGTCCTTCGCCAGTCTCCGCTTATTCCGCAGCTCCTGCTTTGAGTTAGAAATGTGAGCAACTGCACCGGTATCAAATACCCAGGAGCTACTACGAGTACTGGTAAGGTACACATCAATTACATGTATATCACATATACCTTTCGTTTTGCCGGCCTTCTTATCCGCTAAGTATTTGGGGCAGTTCCGCTTCCAGTGACCACTTTCCTTGCAATAAAAGCACTCAGTCTCGGGCTTGGGTCCATTCTTTGGCTTCTTCCCGGCAGCTTGCTTGCCGGGCGCGGCAACTCCCTTGTCGTCCTTCTTGAAGTTTTTCTTACCCTTGCCTTTCTTGAACTTAGTGGTTTTATTCACCATCAACACTTGATGTTCCTTTTTGACTTCTACCTCTGCTGATTTCAGCATTGCAAATACTTCAGGAATGGTCTTTTCCATCCCCTGCATATTGAAGTTCATCACAAAGCTCTTGTAGCTCGGTGGAAGCGACTGAAGGATTCTGTCAATGACTGCGTCATCCGGGAGATTAACTCCCAGCTGAGTCAAGCGGTTATGTAACCCTGACATAGTGAGTATGTGCTCACCGATAGAACTATTTTCCTCCATCTTACAGCTGAAGAACTTGTCGGAGACTTCATATCTCTCGACCCGAGCATGAGCTTGAAAAACCATTTTCAGCTCTTCGAACATCTCATATGCTCCGTGTCTCTCAAAATGCTTTTGGAGCCCCGGTTCCAAGCTGTAAAGCATGCCGCACTGAACGAGGGAGTAATCATCGGTACATGTCTGCGAAGCGTTCATAACGTCTTGTTCTGCAGGGAGAACAGGTGCTTCACCTAGCGGTGCTTGTAGGACATAATCTTTCTTGGCAGCTATGAGGATGATCCTCAGGTTCCGGACCCAGTCCGTATAGTTGCTGCCATCGTCTTTCAGCTTGGTTTTCTCTAGGAACGCATTGAAGTTGAGGACAACGTTGGCCATTTGATCTACAATACATGTTGTAAAGATTTTAGACTAAGTTCATGATGATTAAGTTCATCTAAATCAAATTATTCAATGAACTCCCACTCAGATAGACATCCCTCCATTCATCTAAGTATAACATGATCCGAGTTAACTAGGCCGTGTCCGATCATCACGTGAGACGGACTAGTCAACATCGGTGAACATCTTCATGTTGATCGTATCTTCAATACAACTCATGCTCGACCTTGCGGTCTACTGTGTTCCGAGGCCATGTCTGTACATGCTAGGCTCTTCAAGTCAACCTAAGTGTTTGCATGTGTAAATCTGTCTTACACCCGTTATATGTGGACGTTGGAATCTATCACACCCGATCATCACGTGGTGCTTCGAAACAACGAACTGTCGCAACAGTGCACAGTTAGGGGGAACACTTTCTTGAAATTATTATGAGGGGTCATCTTATTTACTACCGTCGTTCTAAGTAAACAAGATGCAAAAACATGATAAACATCACATGCAATCAAATAATAATAGTGACATGATATGGCCAATATCACATAGCTCCTTTGATCTCCATCTTGGGGCTCCATGATCATCTTGTCATCGGCATGACACCATGATCTCCATCATCGTGTATCCATGAAGTTGCTCGCCAACTATTACTTCTACTACTATGGCTAACATGTTTAGCAATAAAGTAAAGTAATTTACATGGCGTTTCTCAATGACACGCAGGTCATACAAAAAAATAAAGAAAACTCCTATGGCTCCTGCCGGTTGTCATACTCATCGACATGCAAGTCGTGATTCCTATTACAATAGCATGAACATCTCATACATCACATATATATCATTCATCATTCATCACAACTTTGGCCATATCACATCACAAAACACTTGCTGCAAAAACAAGTTAGACATCCTCTAATTGTTGTTGCAAGTTTTACGTGGCTGCAATAGGGTTCTAGCAAGAACATTTTCTTACCTACGTGAAAGCCACAACGTGATTTGTCAACTTCTATTTACCCTTCATAAGGACCCTTTTCATCGAATCCGCTCCAACTAAAGTGGGAGAGACAGGCACCCGCCAGCCACCTTATGCAACTAGTGCATGTGAGTCGGTGGAACCGGTCTCACGTAAGCGTACGTGTAAGGTTGGTCCGGGCCGCTTCATCCCACAATACCGTTGAAGCAAAATAAGACTAGTAGCGGCAAGAAAGTTGACAACATCTACGCCCACAACAAATTGTGTTCTACTCGTGCAAAAAGAACTACGCATAGACTTAGCTCATGATGCCACTGTTGGGGAACGTTGCAGAAAACAAAAATTTTCCTACGGTTTCACCAAGATCCATCTATGAGTTCATCTAGCAACGAGTGATCGGATTGCATCTACATACCTTTGTAGATCACGCGCGGAAGCGTTCAAAGAACGGGGATGAGGAAGTCGTACTCGACGTGATCCAAATCACCGGAGATCCTAGCGCCGAACGGACGGCACCTCCGCGTTCAACACACGTACGATCAGCGTGACGTCTCCTCCTTCTTGATCCAGCAAGGGGGGAGGAGAGGTTGATGAAGATCCAGCAGCACGACGGCGTGGTGGTGGATGCAGGGGTCACCGCAGCAGGGCTTCGCCGTTCTACTACGAGAGGGAGAGGTGTAGCAGGGGAGAGGGAGGCGCCAAGACTCAAGGGTGCGGCTGCCCCTCCCTCCCCCCCCTTTATATGGGCTCCCCTAGGGGGGCGCCGGCCCTAGGAGATGGGATCTCCTAGGGGGGGGCGCCGGCCAAGGGGTGGAGTGCCCCCCAAGCCAGGTGGGGCGCCCCCCCACCCTAGGGTTCCCAACCCTAGGCGCATGGGGTGGGCCAAGGGGGGCGCACCAGCCCACTATGGGCTGGTTCCCCTCCCCACTTAGCCCATGGGGCCCTCCGGGATGGGTGGCCCCACCCGGTGGACCCCCGGGACCCTTCCGGTGGTCCCGGTACAATACCGGTGACCCCCGAAACTCTCCCGATGGCCGAAACTGCACTTCCTATATATAATTATTCACCTCCGGACTATTCTGGAACTCCTCGTGACGTCCAGGATCTCATCCGGGACTCCGAACAACTTTCGGGTTACTGCATATTCATATCTCTACAACCCTAGCGTCACCGAACCTTAAGTGTGTAGACCCTGCGGGTTCGGGAGACATGTAGACATGACCGAGATGGCTCTCCGGTCAATAACCAACAGCGGGATCTGGATACCCATGTTGGCTCCCACATGCTCCTCGATGATCTCATCGGATGAACCACGATGTCGAGGATTCAAGCAACCCCGTATACAATTCCCTTTGTCAATCGGTACGTTACTTGCCTGAGATTCGATCGTCGGTATCCCAATACCTCGTTCAATCTCGTTACCGGCAAGTCACTTTACTCGTAACGTAATGCATGATCCCGTGACCAGACACTTGGACACTTTGAGCTCATTGTGATGATGCATTACCGAGTGGGCCCAGAGATACCTCTCCGTCATACGGAGTGACAAATCCCAGTCTTGATCCGTGTCAACCCAACAGACACTTTCGGAGATACCCATAGTATACCTTTATAGTCACCCAGTTACGTTGTGACGTTTGGTACACCCAAAGCACTCCTACGGTATCCGGGAGTTACATGATCTCATGGTCTAAGGAAAAGATACTTGACATTGGAAAAACTCTAGCAAATGAACTATACGATCTTGTGCTATGTTTAGGATTGGGTCTTGTCCATCACATCATTCTCCTAATGATGTGATCTCGTTATCAATGACAATCCAATGTCCATAGTCAGGAAACCATGACTATCTGTTGATCAACGAGCTAGTCAACTAGAGGCTTACTAGGGACATGTTGGTGTCTAAGTATTCACACATGTATTACAATTTCCGGATAACACAATTATAGCATGAATAAAAGACAATTATCATGAACAAGGAAATATAATAATAATCCTTTTATTATTGCCTCTAGGACATATTTCCAACAAACAACTTATGGGAACAACAATCAACTAGCATAGGAAGGCAAAACAAGCATAACTTCAGAACTTTAAGCACATAGGGAGGAAACTTTATATTATTGCAATTCCTACAAGCATATGTTCCTCCCTCATAATAATTTTTAGTAGAATCATGAATTAATTCAACAATATAACCATAAGATAAAGCATTATTTTCATGATCTACAAGCATAGAAAATTTACTACTCTCCACTTAAGCAAAATTCTTCTCATTCGGAATAGTAGTGGGAGCAAACTCAACAAAATAATTATCATGTGAGGCATAATCCAATTGAAAACTAAAATCATGATGACAAGTTTCATGGTTATCATTATTTTTAATAGCATACAAGTCATCATAATAATCATCATAGATAGCAACTTTGTTCTCATAATCAATTGGAACCTCTTCCAAAATAGTGGAACCATTACTAAATAAAGTCATGACCTCTCCAAATCCACTTTCATAATTATCACAATAAGATTCAACATCCTCCAAAATAGTGGGATCATTACTTCCTAAAGTTGACACTCTTCCAAACCCACTTTCATCAATATAATCATCATAAATAGGAGGCATGATATCATCATAATAAATTTGCTCATCAAAACTTGGGGGACAAAAAATATTATCTTCGTCAAACATAGCATCCCCAAGCTTGTGGCTTTGCATATCATTAGCATCATAGATATCCAAGGAATTCATACTAACAACATTGCAATCATGCTCATCATACACAGATTTAGTGCCAAACATTTTATAGATTTCTTCTTCTAACAATTTAGCACAATTATCGGAACCCTTATTTTCATGAAAGATATTAAAAAGATGAAGCATATGAGGTACCCTCAATTCCATTTTTTTGTAATTTTCTTTTATAAACTAAACTAGTGATCAAAACAAGAAACTAAAAGATTCGATTGCAAGATCTAAAGATATACCTTCAAGCGCTAACCTCCCCGGCAACGGCGCCAGAAAAGAGCTTGATGTCTACTACACAACCTTATTCTTGTAGACGTTGTTGGGCCTCCAAGTGCAGAGGTTTGTAGGACAATAGCAAATTTCCCTCAAGTGGATGACCTAAGGTTTATCAACCCGTGGGAGGCGTAGGATGAAGATGGTCTCTCTCAAGCAACCCTGCAACCAAATAACAAAGAGTCTCTTGTGTCCCCAACACACCCAATACAATGGTAAATTGTATGGGTGCACTGGTTCGGCAAAGAGATGGTGATACAAGTGCAATATGGATGGTAGATATAGGTTTTTGTAATCTGAAAATATAAAAACAGCAAGGTAACTAATGATAAAAGTGAGCACAAACGATATTGCAATGTGTTGAAACAAGGCCTAGGGTTCATACTTTCACTAGTGCAAGTTCTCTCAACAATAATAACATAATTGGATCATATAACTATCCCTCAACATGCAACAAAGAGTCACTCCAAAGTCACTAATAGCGGAGAACAAATGAAGAGATTATGGTAGGGTACGAAACCACCTCAAAGTTATCCTTTCTGATCAATCTATTCAAGAGTCCGTAGTAAAATAACGTGAAGCTATTCTTTCCGTTCAATATATCATAGAGTCCGTACTAGAATAACACCTTAAGACACAAATCAACCAAAACCCTAATGTCACCTAGATACTCTAATGTCACCTCAAGTATCCGTGGGTATGATTATACGATATACATCACACAATCTCAGATTCATCTATTCAACCAACACAAAGAACTTCAAAGAGTGCCCCAAAGTTTCTACTGGAGAGTCAAGATGAAAATGTGTGCCAACCCCTATGCATAAGTTCACGTGGTCACGGAACTCGCAAGTTGTGAAGGAAATATGCCCTAGAGGCAATAATAAAGTTATTATTTATTTCCTTATAATCATGATAAATGTTTATTATTCATGCTAGAATTGTATTAACCGGAAACATAATACACGTGTGAATACATAGACAAACAAAGTGTCACTAGTATGCCTCTACTTGACTAGCTCGTTAATCAAAGATGGTTATGTTTCCTAACCATGAACAATGAGTTGTTATTTGATTAACGGGATCACATCATTAAGAGAATGATCTGATTGACATGACCCATTCCATTAGCTTAGCACCCGATCGTTTAGTATGTTGCTATTGCTTTCTTCATGACTTATACATGTTCCTATAACTATGAGATTATGCAACTCCCGTTTACCGGAGGAACACTTTGGGTACTACCAAACGTCACAACGTAACTGGGTGATTATAAAGGAGTACTACATGTGTCTCCAAAGGTACATGTTGGGTTGGCGTATTTCGAGATTAGGTTTTGTCACTCCGATTGTCGGAGAGGTATCTCTGGGCCCTCTCGGTAATGCACATCACTTAAGCCTTGCAAGCATTGCAACTAATGAGTTAGTTGCGGGATGATGTATTACAGAACGAGTAAAGAGACTTGCCGGTAACGAGATTGAACTAGGTATTGGATACCGACGATCGAATCTCGGGCAAGTAACATACTGATGACAAAGGGAACAACGTATGTTGTTATGCGGTCTGACCGATAAAGATCTTCGTAGAATATGTGGGAGCCAATATGGGAATCCAGGTCCCGCTATTGGTTATTGACCGGAGACGTGTCTCGGTCATGTCTACATTGTTCTCGAACCCGTAGGGTCCGCACGCTTAAGGTTACGATGACAGTTATATTATGAGTTTATGCATTTTGATGTACCGAAGGTTGTTTAGAGTCCCAGATATGATCACGGACATGACGAGGAGTCTCGAAATGGTCGAGACATAAAGATTGATATATTGGAAGCCTATATTTGGACATCGGAAGTGTTCCGGGTGAAATCGGGATTTTACCGGAGTACCGGGAGGTTACCGGAACCCCCCGGGAGCTATATGGGCCATAGTGGGCCTTAGTGGAAAAGAGAAGGGGCTGCCCAAGATGGGCTGCGCGCCCCCCTCCCTCCCCTAGTCCTATTAGGACTAGGAGAGGTGGCCGCCCCCCCCCCCTCTCTCTTTTCCCCCTCCGCGAATCCTATTCCAACTAGGATTGGGGGGGGATCCTACTCCCAGAAGGAGTAGGACTCTCCTGGCGCGCCTCCTATGGCCGTCCAGCCTCCCCCCTCTAGTCCTTTATATACAGAGGCAGGGGCACCCCAGAGACACACAAGTTGATCCACGTGATCTATTCCTTAGCCGTGTGCGGTGCCCCCAGCCACCATATTCCTCGATAATACTGTAACGGAGTTTAGGCGAAGCCCTGCTGCTGTAGTGCATCAAGATCGTCACCACGCCGTCGTGCTGACGGAACTCTTCCCGACACTTTGCTGGATCGGAGTCCGGGGATCATCATCGAGCTGAACGTGTGCTCGAACTCGGAGGTGCCGTAATTTCGGTGCTTGATCGGTTGGATCGTGAAGATGTACGACTACTTCCTCTACGTTGTGTCAACGCTTCCGCAATCGGTCTGCGTGGGTACGTAGATAGCACTCTCCCCTCTCGTTGCTATGCATCACATGATCTTGCGTGTGCGTAGGAAATTTTTTGAAATTACTACGAAACCCAACAGTGGCATCCGAGCCAGGTTATTTATGTTGATGTTATATGCACGAGTGGAACACAAGTGAGTTGTGGGCGATATAAGTCATACTGCCTACCAGCATGTCATACTTTGGTTCGGCGGCATTGTTGGAGGATACGACCCAGACCAACATTACGCGTACGCTTACGCGAGACCGGTTCCCCCGACGTGCTTTGCACATAGGTGGCTTGCGGGCGACTGTCTCTCCAACTTTAGTTGAACCAAGTATGGCTACGCCCGGTCCTTGCGAAGGTTAAAACGGAGTCTATTTGACAAACTATCGTTGTGGTTTTTATGCGTAGGTGAGATTGGTTCTTGCTTAAGCCCGTAGCAGCCACGTAAAACATGCAACAACAAAGTAGAGGACGTCTAACTTGTTTTTGCAGGGCATGTTGTGATGTGATATGGTCAAGACATGATGCTGAATTTTATTGTATGAGATGATCATGTTTTGTAACCGAGTTATCGGCAACTGGCAGGAGCCTTATGGTTGTCGTTTTATTGTATGCAATGCAATCGCGATGTAATGCTTTACTTTTATCACTAAGCGGTAGCGATAGTCGTAGAAGCACAAGCTTGGCGAGACGACAACGATGCTACGATGGAGATCAAGGTGTCACGCCGATGACGATGGTGATCACGACGGTGCTTCGGAGATGGAGATCACAAGCACAAGATGATGATGGCCATATCATATCACTTATATTGATTTCATGTGATGTTTATCCTTTTATGCATCTTATCTTTCTTTGATTGACGGTAGCATTATAAGATGATCTCTCACTAAATTATCAAGAAGTGTTCTCCCTGAGTATGCACCGTTGCGAAAGTTCTTCGTGCTGAGACACCACGTGATGATCGGGTGTGATAGGTTCTACGTTCAAATACAACGGGTGCAAAACAGTTGCACACGCGGAATACTCAGGTTATACTTGACGAGCCAAGCATATACAGATATGGCCTCGGAACACGGAGACCGAAAGGTCGAGCGTGAATCATATAGTAGATATGATCAACATAATGATGTTCACCATTGAAAACTACATCTCACGTGATGATCGGTTATGGTTTAGTTGATTTGGATCACGTAATCACTTAGAGGATTAGAGGGATGTCTATCTAAGTGGGAGTTCTTTAATTAATTTGATTAACCGAACTTAAATTTATCATGAAACTTAGTACCTGATTAGTATCTTGCTTGTTTATGTTTGATTGTAGATAGATGGCTCGTGCTGTTGTTCCGTTGAATTTTAATGCGTTCCTTGAGAAAGCAAAGTTGAAAGATGATGGTAGAAATTACACGGACTGGGTCCGTAACTTGAGGATTATCCTCATTGCTGCACAGAAGAATTACGTCCTGGAAGCACCGCTGGGTGCCAGGCCTGCTGCAGGAGCAACGCCGGATGTTATGAACGTCTGGCAGAGCAAAGCTGATGACTACTTGATAGTTCAGTGTGCCATGCTTTACGGCTTAGAATCGGGACTTCAACGACGTGTTGAACGTCATGGAGCATATGAGATGTTCCGGGAGTTGAAGTTAATATTTCAAGCAAATGCCCGGATTGAGATATATGAAGTCTCCAATAAGTTCTATAGCTGCAAGATGGAGGAGAACAGTTCTCTCAGTGAGCATATACTCAAAATGTCTGGGTATAATAATCACTTGATTCAATTGGGAGTTAATCTTCCAGATGATTGCGTCATTGACAGAATTCTTCAATCACTGCCACCAAGCTACAAGAGCTTCGTGATGAACTATAATATGCAAGGGATGAACAAGACTATTCCCGAGCTCTTCGCGATGCTGAAAGCTGCGGAGGTAGAAATCAAGAAGGAGCATCAAGTGTTGATGGTCAACAAGACCACTAGTTTCAAGAAAAAGGGCAAAGAGAAGAAGAAGGGGAACTTCAAAAAGAATGGCAAGCAAGTTGCTACTCAAGAGAAGAAACCCAAACCTGGACCTAAGCCTGAAACTGAGTGCTTCTATTGCAAGCAGACTGGTCACTGGAAGCGGAACTACCCCAAGTATTTGGCGGATAAGAAGGATGGCAAGGTGAACAAAGGTATATGTGATATACATGTTATAGATGTGTACCTTACTAATGCTCGCAGTAGCACCTGGGTATTTGATACTGGTTCTGTTGCTAATATTTGCAACTCGAAACAGGGACTACGGATCAACCGAAGATTGGTTAAGGACGAGGTGACGATGCGCGTGGGAAACGGTTCCAAAGTCGATGTGATCGCAGTCGGCACGCTACCTCTACATCTACCTTCGGGATTAGTATTAGACCTAAATAATTGTTATTTGGTGCCAGCGTTAAGCATGAACATTATATCTGGATCTTGTTTGATGCGAGACGGTTATTCATTTAAATCAGAGAATAATGGTTGTTCTATTTATATGAGTAATATCTTTTATGGTCATGCACCCTTGAAGAGTGGTCTATTCTTGTTGAATCTCGATAGTAGTAACACACATATTCATAATGTTGAAGCCAAAATATGCAGAGTTGATAATGAGAGTGCAACTTATTTGTGGCACTGCCGTTTAGGTCATATCGGTGTAAAGCGCATGAAGAAACTCCATTCTGATGGACTTTTGGAACCACTTGATTATGAATCACTTGGTACTTGCGAACCGTGCCTCATGGGCAAGATGACCAAAACACCGTTCTCCGGTACTATGGAGAGAGCAACAGATTTGTTGGAAATCATACATACAGATGTATGTGGTCCGATGAATATTGAGGCTCGTGGCGGATATCGTTATTTTGTCACCTTCACAGATGACTTAAGCAGATATGGATATATCTACTTAATGAAACACAAGTCTGAAACATTTGAAAAGTTCAAGGAATTTCAGAGTGAAGTTGAAAATCATCATAACAAGAAAATGAAGTTTCTACGATCTGATCGTGGAGGAGAATATTTGAGTTACGAGTTTGGTGTACATTTGAAAAATTGTGGAATAGTTTCGCAACTCACGCCACCCGGAACACCACAGCGTAATGGTGTGTCCGAACTCGTAATCGTACTTTACTAGATATGGTGCGATCTATGATGTCTCTTACTGATTTACCGCTATCGTTTTGGGGATACGCTCTAGAGACGGCCGCATTCACGTTAAATAGGGCACCATCAAAATCCGTTGAGACGACGCCTTATGAACTATGGTTTGGCAAGAAACCAAAGTTGTCGTTTCTAAAAGTTTGGGGCTGCGATGCTTATGTGAAAAAGCTTCAACCTAATAAGCTCGAACCCAAATCGGAGAAATGTGTCTTCATAGGATATCCAAAGGAAACTATTGGATACACCTTCTATCATAGATCCGAAGGCAAGACTTTTGTTGCTAAATTCGGAAACTTTCTAGAGAAGGAGTTTCTCTCGAAAGAAGTAAGTGGGAGGAAAGTAGAACTTAACGAGGTAACTGTACCTGCTCCCTTACTGGAAAGTAGTACATCACAGAAAACTGTTCAAGTGACACCTACACCAGTTAGTGAGGAAGCTAATGATAATGATCATGAAACTTCAGATCAAGATACTACTGAACCTCGTAGATCAACCAGAGTGAGATCCGCGCTAGAGTGGTACGGTAATCCTGTTCTGGAAGTCATGCTACTAGATCATGATGAACCTACGAACTATGAAGAAGCGATGGTGAGCCCAGATTCCGCAAAATGGCTTGAAGCCATGAAATCTGAGATGGGATCCATGTATGAGAACAAAGTGTGGACTTTGGTTAACTTGCCCGATGATCGGCAAGCAATTGAGAATAAATGGATCTTCAAGAAGAAGACTGACGCTGACGGTAATGTTACTGTCTACAAAGCTCGACTTGTCGCAAAAGGTTTTCGACAAGTTCAAGGGGTTGACTATGATGAGACCTTCTCACCCGTAGCGATGCTTAAGTCTGTCCAAATCATGTTAGCAATTCCTGAATGGATTTCTAGAAGAAGAGTTGTATATGATGCAACCAGAAGGTTTTGTCGATCCAAAGGGAGCTAACAAAGTGTGCAAGCTCCAGCGATCCATTTATGGACTGGTGCAAGCCTCTCGGAGTTGGAATAAACGCTTTGATAGTGTGATCAAAGCATTTGGTTTTATATAGACTTTCGAAGAAGCCTGTATTTACAAGAAAGTGAGTGGGAGCTCTGTAGCATTTCTGATATTATATGTGGATGACATATTACTAATTGGAAATGATATAGAATTTCTGGATAGCATAAAGGATACTTGAATAAGAGTTTTTCAATGAAAGACCTCGGTGAAGCTGCTTACATATTAGGCATAAAAATCTATAGAGATAGATCAAGACGCTTAATTGGACTTTCACAAAGCACATACCTTGACAAGATTTTGAAGAAGTTCAAAATGGATCAAGCAAAGAAAGGATTCTTTCCTGTGTTACAAGGTGTGAAGTTGAGTAAGACTCAACGCCCAACCACTGCAGAAGATAGAGAGAATATGAAAGATGTTCCCTATGCATCAGCCATAGGATCTATCATGTATGCAATGTTGTGTACCAGATCCGATGTATGCCTTGCTATAAGTCTAGCAAGGAGGTACCAAAGTAATCCAGGAGTGGATCACTAGACACCGGTCAAGAACATCCTGAAATACCTGAAAAGGACTAAGGATATGTTTCTCGTATATGGAGGTGACAAAGAGCTCATCGTAAAAGGTTACGTTGATGCAAGCTTTGACACTGATCCGGACGATTCTAAATCGCAAACCGGATACGTGTTTACATTAAATGGTGGAGCTGTCAGTTGGTGCAGTTCTAAACAAAGTGTCGTAGCGAGATCTACATGTGAAGCAGAGTACATAGCTGCTTCGGAAGCAGCGAACGAAGGAGTCTGGATGAAGGAGTTCATATCCGATCTAGGTGTCATACCTAGTGCATCGGGTCCAATGAAAATCTTTTGTGACAATACTGGTGCAATTGCCTTGGCAAAGGAATCCAGATTTCACAAGAGAACCAAGCACATCAAGAGATGCTTCAATTCCATTCGGGATCTAGTCCAGGTGGGAGACATAAAGATTTGCAAGATACATACGGATCTGAATGTTGTAGACCCATTAGCTAAGCCTCTTCCACGAGCAAAACATGATCAGCACCAAGGCTCCATGGGTGTTAGAATCATCACGGTGTAATCTAGATTATTGACTCTAGTGCAAGTGGGAGACTGAAGGAAATATGCCCTAGAGGCAATAATAAAGTTATTATTTATTTCCTTATAATCATGATAAATGTTTATTATTCATGCTAGAATTGTATTAACCAGAAACATAATACATGTGTGAATACATAGACAAACAAAGTGTCACTAGTATGCCTCTACTTGACTAGCTCGTTAATCAAAGATGGTTATGTTTCCTAACCATGAACAATGAGTTGTTATTTGATTAACGAGATCACATCATTAAGAGAATGATCTGATTGACATGACCCGTTCCATTAGCTTAGCACCCGATCGTTTAGTATGTTGCTATTGCTTTCTTCATGACTTATACATGTTCCTATAACTATGAGATTATGCAACTCCCGTTTACCGGAGGAACACTTTGGGTACTACCAAACGTCACAACGTAACTGGGTGATTATAAAGGAGTACTACATGTGTCTCCAAAGGTACATGTTGGGTTGGCGTATTTCGAGATTAGGTTTTGTCACTCCGATTGTCGGAGAGGTATCTCTGGGCCCTCTCGGTAATGCACATCACATAAGCCTTGCAAGCATTACAACTAATGAGTTAGTTGCGGGATGATGTATTACAGAACGAGTAAAGAGACTTGCCGGTAACGAGATTGAACTAGGTATTGGATACCGACGATCGAATCTCGGGCAAGTAACATACCGATGACAAAGGGAACAACGTATGTTGTTATGCGGTCTGACCGATAAAGATCTTCGTAGAATATGTGGGAGCCAATATGGGAATCCAGGTCCCGCTATTGGTTATTGACCGGAGACGTGTCTCGGTCATGTCTACATTGTTCTCGAACCCGTAAGGGTCCGCACGCTTAACGTTCGAGGACAATTTGTATTATGAGTTATGTGATTTGATGACCGAAGTTTGCTCAGAGTCCCGGATGAGATCACGGACATGACGAGGAGTCTTGAATTGGTCGAGAGGTAGAGATCAATATATTGGAAGGTTATATTCGGACACTGGAATGGTTCCGAAGTGTTTCGGGTATTTTCCGGAGTACCGGGAGGTTACCGGAACCCCCCGGGGAAGTAGTGGGCCTTAATGGGCTTTAGGGGAAAGGAGATAAGGGCCTCAAGGGGTGGCCGCGCCCCCCCCCCTCTCATGGCTGGTCCGAATTGGACTAGGAGGGGGCGGCGCCCCCCTCTTTCCTTCTCCCCTCTTCCTCCTTCCCTCCTTCTCCAGTTGGAATAGGAAAGGGGGGGCGAATCCTACTTGGACCGGGAGTCCAAGTAGGACTCCCCCCTATGGCGCGCCCCCCTTGGGCCGGCCTCCTCTTCCCCTTCCTTTATATACATGGGAGGGGGCACACCAAGTCTTCTCTTAGCCGTGTGTGGTGCCCCCTCCACAGTTACACACCTCGGTCATATCGTTGTAGTGCTTAGGCAAAGCCTTGCGCTGGTAACTTCATCATCACCGTCAACACGCCATCGTGCTGACGAAACTCTCCCTCGTCCTTAATTGGATCAAGAGCTCGAGGGACGTCATCCTGCTGAACGCGGAGGAGTCGTACATTCGGTGCTAGGATCGGTTGGACCGCGAAGACGTTCGACTACATCAACCGCGTTACTAAACACTTACACTTTCGGTATACGAGGGTACGTAGACACACTCTCCTAACCTAGACTACTGACCGGTGACGAGGCACCTGGATCCCTCTCCCAGTCCGAGTGGCACGCGGGGATGAGTGTTGTGGTCATCGCAGTCGCAAGAGGGAAAAGAGGAGTTATATGCATATGTCACTTAGAGATACTAAGTTCCCAGGGAATGCAGCCCTGGGAGAGCTCCTACATATTTTACTCGGAGTGGACCTGGTCTGTCATGGACAACACTTGCATACACCACAATATATTACAAATAAATATATTTTCCCCCTTCTGTTGCTCTACTCATTCTGTTGATTCCTCTCTTGCTTCATCCCAATCCTTCTAAAATAGAGCCTTTTGCAGCTTCTTGTTGTCATCTGCAGGCTTGTGAATCACAAGCCTTGCTTTTCCCAGTCACTCTTGATCGATACACCTCAAGTACCCACAGGAGTGAAATCCCTATAATTTTAAATGGCAAAAGCACATTCAGTCAAAATTTTAGACAATGCAAAATTTAGTGAAACCAAAAAAACCTAATTTAGTACCTCATATGGACAACTCTGAAATCGTTGGTCTGCATCAAAGCCTTCATTGCACATTCTAAGAACCGGCTTCATTTCGCACCCACACGATTCTACCCTAGCTATCATCTTGGGCAATTTCACATGACCCATTTTCACCCGCTTACATTTGGTGACTGGCATCAGCAAAAGCGGAAAGGCTCAAAATGAAGCATTGAGGTCATTCTCCATTTGCTAGCCATGTCACCATCGGTGCCGCTGGCTTGGTTGACGCCGCCATTCCTGTCACGGATCTCGCCACTCATAGGTGCACAATGAGAGCTTGCCATTGACGATGACCCAGTAGAGCGCCCCATCCTCTCCCCTCCGTCCATGGTGTGCACACGAGAAGTTGGTGTGCCATCGGGAGTTGGGCTAGGGATTTGGAGAAGGGGATTTGCGAACTGGGATAAAATAGAGAGGAGTGACATGGGTTAATTAGCATATATCTTAGGGGGCTTTCCGCATAAAAACACATGGGTTAATTAGCATATATCTTAGGAGGCTTTTCCCGGCATACGTGGCGTGTGGCTACTTTGGATATGATTTGGACCTTATTGAGTCCTTATTAAAAAATAATGTACCACTTTTATGGGTTTTTTTAGTTTAGGTATGATTTTAGTACCGCCACACAAGTTTTGGTACCCCGTGTGTAATTAACTCTAAAAAGTACATTCAGTACATGGGCCACCAACAATCTCTCTCTCTCTCTCTCATCGTTAGGACGAGCCATTGTTGCCGCACCTTTTATTGAAGCTGACCCGGCCTTGTTTATGACAACCGGTAAGTTTTTGCTTACCATCAAATCTCTCCGTTGCACCCATACGACACTCTCGCTTCCTGAAGGAGATGACACGAATCTACGTCGAAGCTTTGTTGATTCCGCCCCGGTGAACAAACTCAAGATTGAAGTTTGAAAGACCAACTCGAAGATGAAGCGTCATCTCCAACCCGAGCGTCACACCTTTAAGGAAAAAAATCCTAAGCTAAACTACTGGCCCGGAGACGAGGCGCCCGAATCCATCTCCTAGCCAGAGTGAGAGGCGGAAGGGGGGTCGGATCCATAGGCTCGTCGTTGAAGCATGGAGGGGATGAGAGCCCAGGCTGCGCAGCCGTAAGAGGGGAATTATTACCAAGCTAAGAGGAGTTATATACATACATACTATATATATATAGACTAGAAGAACGCCCGTGCGTTGCAACGGGGCCACATTAACTTTAAGAGTTCAATATCAATTATGTTAATATTACATTTAATATTCTCATACATATTAAGTGACATTGACGACCTTTTTTACCATCAAATTCTCTCTCACACACACCCTCTCCCTCCCTCTTCCTCACTCTCTCTCCCCCCTCTCTCTCTTGCTAACACACACACATATCCATCTTATTGGATACAGGACCATAATCCATCTATTTCACAAGCACACGCGCTAGTGCATAATAATATGGATTATGTGTATTATATTTGCCACCACAACTGAGGGAATTAATTTCATGTAATCGGCCAGCCACAGCTCCATGACAAACAATACATCTAAATTCTCAGCGTTATTTTTATGTAACATTGGCGAGAGGTAAACGACGGTGATTGTTTCCTTTGTTTGGAGATTGATTACCATCCGTGAGTTAAGCTGGGTACTAAAGAAGAATCTGATTGTGATACGTGAATTGATTGTTGCCTTGTACGTTTGGTTTTGGTATTTGAAGATTGATTACCATCCGTTAGTTGGGTTACCAAAGAAGAAATCAATCACCATATATAGAAAAAGGAACTACATTGCACATGCTTACACCTCATCTACTCGTGAGAATATATAGAATTGGAGCAAACAAAATAAGTGCAGACGAGAGATAAAACATCAATGAGGATCCCTAATGCCTTGACTAATATGTTGTCCTCCACCTTGAGAAACACCTACAAGAAATTGGGAGGTGGGAGGGATGACGAAAAAAAACCAGGGGAGGTGGGACGAAAATAAACCTGGAACGGAGACTACCAACTGAGACATTAGGAGTAGAGATCATTTAGTTGATAAAAATAAATAGAAAACGGTGTTAAAAGGAGAAACAGATTAGAATACATTGAAAAACCAAAAGGGCGATGTAAAAGGGGATTCGCCCTGCCCCCCGGGCCTTGCCACCGAACCGGCTCAGCTGTTGAGTCCACGCGCGGTCGTCTTCTCATGTTCCCCGAGCCGCGTCGCTACAGAGCCGGACTCCCGCCTGACCACCTCGCTGGCATCGAAAGGGAATGGATAAGGGTGACGCCATGCCTTCCCTGCCCCCATGGCCTCACTCCTCCTCGACGCCCCCTCCCGAATCCACTTCTCCTCCTCGCTCGCTCGATCCCGTCGATCTGGACGAAGTCAGACGCCATGGCCACCATGACCAACCCCGTCCACACGGCCACTGCCCTCCCTGCGGGCTAGGAGCTTGTCGAGGAGCTCCGAACGCCTTCGCTACTTCGTCTGCGCCAACGAGATCATGTCCATCACCCCTGCATCGACGTCGCTGCCGTCTTCCTCAACCTTGGGCCACCGCGACATTGCCGTTCGATCCGCACCGCCCCGCGCTCCCCTCTCTTCCCCCAGGAGGCTATTGACACCGCGCCATGATCTCCTCTTGCCTTTCCCTGTTTCCCCTCTCGTTTGCTCTCGTTAGGTATTTCGCCGTGGCCGAGAACCGCCGTCCGCCATGGCCATTGCAGGGGTAGCCACCGAGCTCCTCGGATTGACCCCGTGGCACATGCCCGCTCCTATGCCCATGCCCGAGCCTCGCTCTTCTTCCGCGCCCGCGGGGCCACTCCCTCTCCATGCCCACGCCCGTGCTACACCGCGTCGGTCGCGCCCGCCGCGTCGTCGCGCTCGCCGCAGCCACCGCACCATGTGCCCCGCGCGACACACACACCTCTCGACTGGCTGTGCTCGCCCCGTTGTAAAATGCGAAGATTACGCCAGTGAGTTTCGGGTGCCACCGCACCACTGTGAGCCCCGCGCGACACCCTGGCGCGCGCCACACTCTCGCTGGCTGCGCTCGCCCCGTCTGCTGCCGCCTATCCCTTCGCTCGCCCCGCTGTCGCGCCCCTGCCTCGCGCCGCCTCCAGTCGCCATCTTCTACCGGCCGCCCCCTCAGCCACGCCGGCCGCATCTCTGCCCTCCACCGTCGGCCGCTCGCCTCGCCTGCTTGCGTGCTTCCTGCTGTTATGCGCTGCTCTACCGCCGGTACGCTGCTGCGCCATGCCCTCGACACCGCCGTGGACAAATGTGGCGGAGGAATTGTTAATGGAGTACGAGAAGGAGGTGGCGGAGAAGGTGTGGAGAGGCGGGAGGTCTGGGGTGGTGTCACCTGGCTGTGGTGGAGGTGTTTATGCAAGAAGGAGTCGGAGTGGAAGGAGAGGTCACAATTGAAAAGAATCGCAAAAAAATCATAACCCGGAGATCTCATTCCAAAAAAGTGCTAATATCGATGGAGGGGTGATTTCCTTCAGCAAGTGGAAAAGATAGGAAATATTGGTTGTTATCAAGGAAATGTAAAAATTTAGGAAAGTTAGGATTTTTGAACTGATTTCTATGCAAATGGGGTTTTATTGTTTGGTAACGTGATATCAGTACCTGCCCGTTTGTGACGTGTCTGATTAGGAAAGTTTGCAAATGTTAAGAAACTATTTATTGGAAGGAAAGTTGTGACGTGTCTGTTATTTGTTTCATAAAACAAATTTCACTAATAAGAGAAATCGATTGATTTAGATAAGTTAAGAAAGTTAGATTAAAATGTATTATTTGTTTTTTGAAAATCTGTATTTGTTTCCTAAAACAAATTGAACCAATAAAAGGAATCGATTGATTTGCATAATTTAAGAAAGTTAGATCCGTGATTTGTTATACGTTAGGAAAGTGCTGGTTGTAATAAAGAGTGAAGAGAAAAATAAACCGATGGACCAGGGTGGGAGGGGTGGTGGGAGGAGAGACGGAAAAAAAAATTACAGAGAAAATAAACCGCGGAGACTATTCACCAACTCGTCTATTAGGAGTAGATAGAGATAACTAAAACCAGATGAAAATCCTATAGTAGAAGAGTTGGAGTAATAAATACAACAACAAATTGGGTAATTGGACTTGGAACCTGAAATTTCATTGAGATTTGGGCCCAAATAACAATTATCCAAGAAATCCAATGGCCGGCCTGCACTTTTCTCTCTCTCTCTGGTGTATTTCTTCCTCTGGCTCTCGTGCCTTCCCCAGACATCTCACACCGCCGCCGCCGCCGAGGGTTAGGGTTTGTGGCCGGAGATCCCTCGATTGGATTGGAGCGGCCGGCGCGGCGTGGTCGAATCGAATCGAAGAGAAGCGATAGAGATGGACGCGCAGCGTGCTCTGCTGGACGCGCTGATGGGGTCGTCGCGGGACCTGACGGAGGAGGAGAAGAAGGAGCACCGGGAGGTGGCGTGGGACGACCCCGACGTGTGCGCCCCCTACATGGCCCGCTTCTGCCCCCACGACCTCTTCATCAACACCAAGAGCAACCTCGGAGTATGCCCAAAGATCCACGACCCGGCCCTAAAGCAAAGGTTTTTATCTAGATTTCTTCCGATTCATCTTCATCCCCCCGCTAACAAAATCCTAATCCTAACCAAATCGATGAATGTTTGTATGCAGCTTCGAGTCCTCCCCCCGCTACGCCGCCGTCCTCCCCAAATTCGAGGCTGACCTCGCCCACCGCTGCGAGAGGCTGGTCTGTTTCCTTCTTCCTCTTCCTCTTGCTCTTCCCCCCGCACGCACACACAGATTTTGCATCTACATATGTTTTGTGGTTGAATTATCTATCCAGATTCCAACATATATCTCTTTCTTTCTGCTGCTGCTGCTGCTGCAGGTCCAGGACCTGGATAAGAAGATCAGGCGCGGCCGCGACAGGCTTGCGCAGGACGTCGTGGAGGTGCCGCCCCCCGCCGCCCATGCCGAGAAGGTCGAGCAGCTCGCCATTCTCGAAGACAAGATCAAGAAGCTGCTCGAGCAGATTGAGCAGCTCGGCGACACCGGCAAGATCGACGAGGCCACTGCGCTCATGAGGAAGGTACTGCACAGACCCTCTGGCCTTCTCTTTGTGTTTACTAATCTTACTTAGGGTCTGTTTGGATTGGATTCAAGCCTGGGGCTGCCCTACCAATTAATTAATTGGCGTTGGCGTGCTTTCGATACTAGACACCAAAAAGTCGGATCCACGCCAATTTTTTGGCAGCCTTTGTACATCCGCGGGTTGCAGAATCGCTGGCGGTGAAAACCTACGCCAAATTATTCGCGTGGCCAACTTTGGCAAGGCTAGCACGGACAGTGAATGGAACATCGTCTTACTGATTATTACTAGCCATTGGCGATAATTACATGATGCCTCAGCCAAAGCTTCTGTTCCTGGCTTGCAGGTGGATATTCTCAACCTCGAGAAGTCGGCTCTCACCCACCAGATAGAGACCAAGCTCTCCATGGTCCCGCAAGAGAAGAAGATGGAGCTCTGTGAGCAGTGCGGCTCCTTTCTCGTCACCAACGACGTCCTTGAGAGGACGCAGTCCCATGTCACCGGCAAACAGCACATTGGTTATGGTCTGGTCAGGGAATTCCTCGCCGAATACAAGGTCAGTTGTAACTAGTGGTTGCGCCAAAACAGAACAATGTTTTCTTTTTTGTTTGGTTCATCACGCACACCAAGTTCTGATGATAGTTGCTTTTTCAGGCTGCGAAAGAAGCGGAGAAGCTTGCAAGGGAGAAGGAAGCAGAGGAGCGTCAGAACCGGGAGAGAGGATACCATAACAGAGGCCACCGCGACGACTATAGGGAGAGATCCAGGGAGCATGACCGTGACCGCTACTATGAGCGAGGAAGCCGTGACAGAGAGAGGCCCTATGAGCAGGGAGGTAGAGGGTCAGACTATAGAGGCGGTTCCTATAACAGCCGCAGGGATTCTGAAAGGGCGAGGCCCAGAGATAGGAACGGTGGTGATTTTTCAAGAAGAGGAGACCCGGGGAGGGTGAGGAGCAGGTCCCGGTCTCCAGGCAGGCATGGTTATTAATCATTTCAAGTTATATGAGACTCATGAGGTAGACCATTATGCTCCTTTGCTTATTCATTCAGTCACAATGTCTGAGTGTTGTCATGATTAAATTTAAACCTTACTCTGCTCTAGCAGCTCTTTGTTGAAACCATACCCCTATGGTCTTCCTTTTATTATAGAGAGGATAAAAAACAGAGGAAGGTACCATCTGTTTCTTGGCAATATTTCTGTGTTTATTACATCTTACGTGCACTCTGAGATTGTGTTTCCAGTCTAGGAACTGAGAAAATGTTGTTTGATATGATAAGAGCTGAAAGCCGTATGATGATACTATCATCCTATCCTATCCTAGGCAGGTATTCCGTAACCTCTGTCTGTCTTACATGTTAAAATGATTGATTGATTGATGACATACAAGGTTTGGTTAGGACCTGGAAGAAACACTAGACAGGTAACCTCCATCTTATACATGTTAAAATGATTGATGATATATACAAGGTTGGGTCGGACCGGACCTGGAAGAAACAGTAGGAAGGTAACCCGTAACCTCCATCTTATACTACATGTTAAAATGGTTGATGATACGACCTGGGAGAACAGTAGGAAGGTAACCCGTAACCTCCATCTTATACTACATGTTAAAATGGTTGATGATACGACCTGGGAGAACAGTAGGAAGGTAACCCGTAACCTCCATCTTATACTACATGTTAAAATGGTTGATGATACGACCTGGGAGAACAGTAGGAAGGTAACCCGTAACCTCCGTCTTATACATGTTAAAATGATTGATGATATATACAAGGCTGATTCGGACCGGACCTGGAAGAAACAGTAGGAAGGTAATCCGTCACCTCTGTCTTGCATGTTAAAATGGTTGATGATACGACCTGGAAGAACAGTAAGCAGGTAACCCGTAACCTGTCTTGCATGCTGAATTGATGACGTATGGAAGGTTGGGTGGGACCTGGAAAATTCAGGTAACATTATAGTAGAGCGGTTTCTGAATGCCTAGTCTTGTACGTACAAGATTTAATTTGCACTGCCAGTACAGATTTTGTGTACTGCGCCAGGCATTTCTTCTTGACAGATTTTAAGAAATGACATTGACTAGTATCTGCAGTAGGTGTATGGTACAATCGTTAAACACGAGGATTATTAGGTGTGATATGATGAAAATTACTATCGTACAGGGTTGGGTAGGACCTGGAAGAAACAGTAGGCAGGTAACCCGTAACCTCTGTCTTGCATGTTAAACTGATGATGATATATGCAAGGTTGGTTTGTTCAGGACCTGGAAAATTCAGGTTAACATTATAGGGTATATGCAAGGTTTCTGAAGGCCCAGTCTTGTACAAGATTTAATTTGCACCGCCAGGCATTTCTTGTCGACAGATTTTAAGAGATGACATTGACTAGTATCTGCAGTAGGTGTATCGTACAATTGTTAAAACATGAGGATGGCCGACATTGGGATTTCTTTCAGTCTAGGAACTGAAAAATTGTTGTGCGATAGAGCTGAACGTCTTGAGATGATGATAGCACTATCATATCATCCTAGTAGGCAGTGCAGTGCAGGTAACACGTAACCTCTGTCTGTCTTGCATGTTTAATAATTGAAATTGACATAGATACATGGCTGGGTAAGGAGGGGACCTGGAAGAGTGATTTTTTGGCAGAAGAACAAGAGGTAACAACAACATTTTTGGATATACCCAGCCAATTTGCATGGCCGATACAATACAGATCTTGTGTGTTTTCTTCTTCTTGTTGTTGTTTATCAAGAGACGAGCATGGTCTATCTTATCTTGTGATATATGATGGTCATTAGTAGTATTCATCATCAATCAATCTTTAAATACAGGATTGGATGGTCAACTTGGGACTTGTTTGGTACATCAACCAGAAGAATGAATTCCAGTGTGTTGTTGGCCGGTGCATGCCACGGAGATGAATGTTAGATTTCAATTACAGAATCACCCTTTTGGGCGTCGCTCGATGGTTGAGAGTTGAATTTGAGCTTTGAGCGGACTTGAAACGTTTTGTTCCAACCACCTGATGCAAATTTTCTGGCTGTATTTGGTTCAAATATGAAATGCAGATCGGTACCTTTGCACTTGTTTCTACCACACCTTTTGTTCCAACCAACGAATACCTGCCCTGGGTGTGAAATATAATTTGGTCATATGGTTTTTTAGGTCCTAGATCTGACTATCCAAACATGTATTGTGAGCCATAAAAATTATGTCTCTTGATTCATTATCAAATGAGATTGAAACATACTCCCTCCGTCCCAAAATGAGAGTGCAAAATTGAGATAGTTATTTTGAAATGGAGGGAGTGATTTTTATGGCATATTAATTATGCATGCTCGACTAGTTAAATCGATGACCTAAATTTTCATGCCAGACTTATTCGCATCAAGAGGGAGTAAGCAATTATAATTATCATCACATTCAAAACATGTGTGCACGGAGTTTCAAAAAACAAAAAAAACATCTGGGAATGTATCTAAAAACACAAGAGTGGTCAAATGTACAAACAAAACATCCATCTTCAAATGCTGCTATGCATACACCAAGAATGCCTTCATCGCCCCAAGAATGCAGCACGCCGCCTCTAGACGAACATGCTGGAGGGCTTTTCTTACCTGCCTCATGAAGATGCTCCAGTAATTTTCGCACGTTAGCAAATTACCAAGACAAGGAAATCAAGTTAGGGGCCAAAATCAGTCACTGATTCCTACTCCTTGACGTACCAGAAACACCAAAGCCTAAAAGTTTCCGTATGCAACCATCAACAACCCAAAATCCAACTCATAATTGAACCAACCAGAACCAATCTCTTATATAACACCAAAACAACTTGTTGATCCATGCTGAAATTCTGTCATCATGTCCCCCAATGAGCACCTCATAAATATGACCAAATTTGGACCCAAGTGCTAAAATAGCCAGCCAATGAACCTCGACAAAACAAGTCTACTTGACCAACTCCAACAATTGTGACACCATAAACTGCAGCCTCATGTGAATGCTAGTTACTGCATGCATCATCCATCCACTATATAATCACAACATGTACACCAAATATCCCCAAGACAAGAATCAAATATCTTACCAAACAACAGTCTCATATCCCCATTGACCTCAAGACCAACATCAACAATCTCAGGCAATTCTCCGCAAAGCCACATAAACTGTCTAAAATCCATAATCCATAATGTTATCTAATCAAATACAGAGAGGTCGGTCCATGTCATGCCTCTAGTTCTATAACATCATCCACCAATATCCTCACAACAGATTCATGACCCCAAACATGTCCTTTAACAAGGACAGTTAATTATTGGTCTGCGACAACGAACGGTACTTTGAAAGATAACTAACAACCAACTGACTTGCGAGTACTAGTAGCTAAATAAGCGGCAATATGTTTCTCACTAGTCACTACCAAACCAAACACTAGTGTCACACGGCACCACCTGATGTCTGCATGTAAACCGATGTTAGTGCCGCATGATCATTGCAAATATCAAACAAGACCAGTAAGAGAAAGTCACACCAGCTGACAAGAGACATACTGTGATACCACCTAGTGGTGGTAATAACCGCCTCCAGAATGCCCGCCTCTATGGTGTGGTTGGAATGCACCCCTACCATATTGCTGCATTACATGGTAGACAAAAGCAAAGGCCAGAAAATTAGACAAATAGACAGATGGATAACCAAACTTCACCAAGGTATATTATACTTACAGCTGGGGCAGGGGGAGGGGCATGGGCATGGGCATGGGCAGGGGGCGGGGCATGACCAGGAGCAGGGCCATAGTGATGATCACGTGAATAACCACCCCTCGTCCCAAAAGAGTCTGCAATGGCAATATACAATGAGAAACTATCACAAAATAAGATCAAAGGGGCATAGCAAAATGGTTACAGCATAGGATTACAACCTCTGTGGCGGTCACCTCCAGGAAATGGTGGCTGGTCATAATGACCAAAACGGTTCCCTCCAGGAAATGGTGGCTGCTCGTAATGGTCAAAGCGAGGGCGCACACGAGGAGGACCACCATGCTCAAAGTATCCAGGAGGACCGGGTTCCTATCATATAAAAAGTAAGTTCAGTGCAGATGGTACAGAGAATTAATTACTTAGCACTTAACATAGCAATACAATATTGTAACAAACCATGTGAGAATATGGCCTCTTAGCACCATGCCGAACATCTTCATAGAGATATGGGTTTTCACCAAAGGGTCTACCAAAATCACCCTCGGGCTCAAATGTTGGCCCTCTAGGTGGATGATGATATCCTCTCCCCTGTCCTCTATCAAACAAATCATGCTGCCTTCCTGAGGAACCCCCTGCGAAGCCGAATATTAGTCAGCAGTGTAAAAATGAGCTCAAAAGGTTGAAGCAGTAAATTTGTGTTTCTGAATCGCAATAGGAAGCCCACCTTGAAAGGCAGGAGGAGCCTGCCTGGCTCGGAAATCAGAGGGCGAAGCTTCAAAACTGTTGTTACTGTATGCAGAATTAAATCTCCCACCACGAACAGGAGTGTGATTATTGAAACCCCTATCACCATGGAAACCTTCCCGGCGAGGGGCAGCTCTTCCCCTATTAAAACCTCTACCTGCACAGCCATAGAAGTCAACAAACAAATCCTCATATAACAACACAAGCAGTAGAGGAATTCGGGAGGGAGCACAGTTACTTACCAGGCCTGTTAAAACCAGATCCAGGATGTCCAATTCGAAACCCGCCACTCATTTCACCTTTCACAGCCTGACTTTTAGGTAGAGGGTTTGAAAGTCTAACCCTTACTTTTAGCTAAGTTAAAAAAACACCAAAATTATCTATCACTTATAAGCATCTACACAAGGACATGTGAGCACATTGTTTGGTATACATGAAAACAAAGACGGTACCATTCCAAACCAGAAAAATACCTTTGCTTTTCCAACATCACCCAGCTCGGTGTTGTTGGTGGCTTCAATACAAGCAAGAGCCTCCTCATGGGTTGAGAAGTTGACAAATCCAAAATCGTTTCTTTTAGCACTAGACATATTGCGAGCAAGCACAACTCGTTCTATCAAACCATAAGCTTTGAATCGGTTTTTAACACGCTCTTCATCCCAGTATGGTGGAAGCCCATCAATAAAAACTGATTTGACCTGCAGCATGAAAAAGTAGTCAACGACATGACAAATCATAGACTTGCAATGGTTGGACATGAAAACCAAATAATTGAGAACATTCCAAATGTGCAAATAGGATTTTGTTTTTGTTTTTTTTCCACCACAATACCCATATGTAACAAAGTGAGGACACCAAGAAAAGTGTATAATGCACAAATATATGTGGTAATCATATGGTCATAGAAGACATCTCATCTCAGTCTGATGTAAAATTTAAATTATCTAAATTGTAGTAACAAGCAGCCAAATATGAGCATCATTGCAAACCATAACTCCTGGATAAATCATAAACTACAAATAGCTAACCAATAGTTAGTATTAAAACTATTACTGCAAGTACAACGGCATCTTTCTACTTATGTCATTTAATTCACTAACACCATCAATAAAAAAAGTAGATAGTAAAAGTAGTTAAGCACCTGAGCCATAACTTCTGCATCTGCTTCTTTTATTGGCTCTGCAAAAGCAACTTTTGCAGTTCTCTCAGGATGACCAAACAGAGCATCTGGTTGCTGCAGCCTCTTGAATGCAAGCATCGCATCCGCGTGGCAAGAAAACTCGAGAAATGCAAAACCACGGCTCTGGCCTTCGTTTTGAGTATCAGGAACAAGAGTTAAGCTTTGAACTCCTTCAACTCCATAGTCAAGCAGCCTCTTCTTAATCTGAAAAAGAAAGGCGCAGAATTAGCAAAATTTACTTATTAACAGGCAAGCTCGTGATTGCGCATATTATTTAAGGAAAACTTACAGCTTCCTTTGTCCATGTATTGCAAATATTGCCCAAGAAGAGTGTGTCGTTGTCCTCGCTAGCGGCAACGGCACAACGTTTGCCATGTATCTGCAGCAGAAGAAAAAATAAATTAAACATGTGTCACACATCCCACAAACAATCGGACATCGCATCACAGAACACTGTATCTTAACATTTGTTTTTCAAAGTAATAGTGTCAGGGGAGCTGAGGTATTACCATAGGATTCTTCACCTCAGCAAGCGCGCGAGCCACCTGGTGTTTGTTTGCAAACCTGACGAACGCAAAGCCCTTGTTCTTGTTGGTGGAGAGATCCTTGTGGAGACGGACCTCCACAACATGACCGACGTGCGCAAACACCTTCCTAATATCCTCCTCGACGGCTTCACGGTCCAGCCCTCCCACAAAGATCTCTAGCTCCTTTTTGCGCTGCCTGTTCTTGGCCATGTCTGACATAACCTTGCGCTCGTCCTCTTGCTGTTTGACCTCACCTGCAGCCTGGCCGTGCTCCTCCGACGCCCTAGCACGGTGCTCTTCCTGTTTGCTCTCAGCTGCAGCCTGCCCGTCGTCGTCGTCCTCCGTGGCCTTAGCAAGGTCGTCTCCTTGTTTGATCTCAGATGCGGCCTGCCCTTCACCCACGGAGACAGAGTCGTCGAAGATGACCTCTTGAGGATCCTCCTCCTCCTCTTCCTGCTGAGCATCCATCTGTTGTTGGTGGAGTGGGTGCTTATTTTCTGAATTATCATCATGAGTTGCAGCAAGCATTTGTCCCTGGTGGAGTGGGTTAGGTTGGCTGTCTTGCTTATTTTGTGCATCATGAGTTGCAGCAGTCTTTACCGCTACATCATCGTCATCGGCTTTTCCACCCTCCTGCTCTATCACCTCCGCTTCTTTGCTCTGTACCGCTTGCTTGTTCGCATCGGGCGCTGCATCCTCCTGGTTATTATTTCCTTGCGCTTCTTCTTGCTCTACGGACAACAACATATCATGAGGCTCTCCAGCCTCCACCTCCATTTTCTGCTGCTGCTCATCATCATTGGTAGGAGACGGCACGTCGGCCTCACTCGGCTCATCGACTGTGATTGAGGTTGGCTCCTCCTCCTTGATGTGCTGGTGGACTGTGGTTGAGCCTTGATGGCATCATGACATGACATGACATTCCATTATCCATTACAATACAAGGTCGAATGGGGGAGTATGTACAGTAGTGGAAAGGAAAGGAAACATCTTCTCTCTCTCTCTATATATATATAGATATAGATATAGAGTAAGATTAGAGTTAGAGTAGGTAGTGTACTTACTATATATGTCTGGCGAGGAGGCGCAGTGTTGAGGGGATGCCTCTGTCGAGTCAGAGATCTCAATCGTCTCCCGCCCCGCAAAAGCAGAGGCAGAGGCAGAGGCAGAGGCAGAGGCAGAGGCGGCGGCATCTGGAAAGAAGAAGAGGAGACGGGCAGTGAGAAGGAAAGTCGAAAACTTTTTATTTAGGTAGGGCGGAGGAAAGAGGAACAAGGGCAACTACCTTGGGTGTTGTGGGTGAGCTGCTCCTGCTCCTGTTCGTGCTCCTGATCCTGCTCCTGCTCCTGCTCCTGCTCCTGCTCGTGCTCCTGCTGGGCGGCGTCGGGAGCCTCCTCCGGGGGGGGTGGGGGGGGGGGGGGGGGGGGGGGGAGCAAGCAAGCAAGGAAGGGGATTGCTTGGTTAGACAGCGAGAAACAGAGACAGAGAGAGCGCGCGCGCCCACCAGAGAGGAGGGAAGAAAGGAAGCACCTGCGGCGGGAGGCGGCGGGGTCTTGGCCGCTCGTCCGCGCCCACGGCCGCGGCCGCGTCCCCGGGCCCGTCCTCGTCCTCGGCCGCGACCGGCCGCCGGCGCCATGCTTCTTGGGTGATGAAGGAGTGGAGTTGGGGGTTTGGTTAGGGTTGGGAGTTGGGACAGACAGATTTGGGTGGGGAGGGGAGCAAATCTGATGAAGGAAGGAGTTTCGAGTTGGGGATTTCTTTCCTTCCTTGCTTGCTTCTTCTCTTTTTCCACCTCCCCCACCCCACCTACATTCTTTCTATTCTAAATTTCTAAATGAAAGAGATGGAGATGGATGGGTGAGGTGGCGCCACACACACAGACCCTTAACCCTTTTCTTTCCTTCTCCCCTTTCTTCATCTTCAACTTCCTTCTTAAATAATAAAAAATGGCTACATGTGGTGCCGCCGTCGCATCCTAGTCCTATGTGGTGCCGCCGTCCTTACTGCCCTACGGGGCTACACCTCCTATGCCTCCCGGTGCCCCGACTGGTTCGGGTCATGGTTCAGCTGCCCCCAGCGCCCATCCTTCGTCACCATATGATAGCGCGCCTCTGGCAATCGCCCCTCACCCGGAGACGGATCCTTTGACGGGTTGCTACGCACCACCGGCACAGGCTCATGCGGATCATACGGCGGCGCCGTCGTCGTTTTACTTCTCGCACCTCCTTCCAGTGAAGCTTACGCCGAATAATTACTTGTCATGGCGGGCTCAGGTGCTACCTCTCCTCCGAAGCCGCTACCTGGAGGGATACGTTGATGGCTCCAACCCTTGTCCGCCGCCGTATCATCCGGCGTATCACATGTGGGTGGCCCAGGATCAGGCAATCCTCTCCGCTATCCAGTCATCGCTCACTCCGAGCGTGTTGTTGCTGGTCATCTTCGCCGCGACGTCTCGGGATGCCTGGTCGGCGCTTCACAGCAGCTTCGCCTCACAATCTATGACGAGTGCTCATGCTATACGCACCGAGTTGGGGAAGACTAAACTCGGCGGCCTAACCATCACTGAGTACTTCACCAAGATGCCCGGTCTCGCTGACACCTTGGCCTCGATCGGCCAACCGCTTGGAGATGAGGAATTCAGCACCCACGTGCTCAATGACCTTGATGATGATTATGACAATCTCATCGAGAATATCCATGGTCGTGAGGCTCCACTTCCGCCACGAGAGCTCTATACGCGTCTTATTGGTCGTGAACAGCGCATCAAAGCGCGTCGTGCCTCTCCGAGCTTCGTCTCTGCCAATGCCGCGACCCGCGGTAAGCCACAGAAGCCGTCGCCACTTGGTGGGAAGCCGGCCTCATCCCCGCAGGCTCCGCGGGGCGCTGCGCCATCCATCACTGGCGGTGCCAGGCCGGTGGCTTGTTATCCCTGTTGCGGTGCTCAGCAGGCCTGTCAGCTGTGTGGCATTGAGCGCCACATCGCCTCCCATTGTCATCGATGCTACAAGCAAGATTTCCTCGGCCTGGGCAATAATGGCAAAGGGAATGAAAAATAGGCTGTTGCGGTGGCAAGTCATGAACATGGGCGCACTCCGTCCTACTCCATTGATCCTACATGGTATATGGACACGGGAGCCACGAACCACCTCACCAACAAGATGGCCAAGCTCTCCACTCAGGAACCATATCGCGGTCATGATCAGGTGCACACCGCCAATGGAGCAGGTATGCGCATCTTCCATGTTGCCCAGGCCTCACTTCTTGCACACAACTTTCGAAAACAACATCTTTCCAATATTCTTCGAGTTCCCACTGCTACACGTAGTTAGTTGTCTGTCCCTCAACTTACTCGTGATAATAATGTCCTTGCTGAGTTTCACCCTTTTCGTTTCTTTATCAAGGATCGGGACACGAGGGCCGTTCTGCTTAGTGGCCGTCTTCGCCATGGTTTATATGCACTTGACGCGCCGCCCACATCTCCTATGCAGTCTTCTCCTCAGGCGTTCAGCGGTGTTCGTGTGTCACCTACACATTGGCATGCACGCCTTGGTCACCCTGCTGCTCCTATAGTTTGTCATGTGCTACATCGTCATGAACTACTAGTTGTGTCCAATAAAACTGCTGAAACTATTTGTGATGCCTGTCAGCAGGCAAGAGTCATCAACTTCCGTTTTCAGAGTCTAGTCGTGTTGTGGAACATCCTCTTTAGCTTGTGTTTTCTGATGTATGGGGTCATGCCCAAACGTCTGTTAATGGCCACAATTATTATGTCAGTTTCATTGATGCTTATAGCCGGTTCACTTGGCTTTATCTTATTAAGCAAAAATCTGATGTGTTTGATGTCTTTATTCAGTTTCAAGCACACGTTGAGCGTCTCCTTAAGCATAAAATTATTCATGTTCAATCCGACTGGGGGGTGAATATCACAACCTCAACACATTTTTCAACAAACTTGGGATTTCTCACCGTGTGTCTTGTCCTCATACACATCAGCAGGATGGAACCGCTGAACGTAAGCATCGTCATCTTGTAGAAACTGAACTTACTTTGCTAGCTCATGCCTCCGTTCCGTTTAGGTTCTGGAGCGATGCCTTCTCCACCGCCTGTTTTTTGATAAACAAGCTTGCCTCGCGACTTCTGAATATGAAAATGTTGGGGAACGTAGTAATTTCAAAAAAATCCTACGAACACACAGGATCATGGTGATGCATAGCAACGAGAGGGGAGAGTGCGTCCACGTACCCTCGTAGACCGAAAGCGGAAGCGTTAGCACAACGCGGTTGATGTAGTCATACGTCTTCACGATCCGACCGATCCAAGTACCGAACGCACGGCACCTCCGAGTTCAGCACACGTTCAGCTCGATGACGTCCCACGAACTCCGATCCAGCAGAGCTTCATGGGAGAGTTTCGTCGGCACGACGGCGTGATGACGGTGATGATGATGCTACCGATGCAGGGCTTCGCCTAAGCACCGCTACGATATAATCGAGGTGGATTATGGTGGAGGGGGGCACCGCACACGGCTGGAATAGATCAACTTGTGTGTCTAGAGGTGCCCCCTGACCCCGTATATAAAGGAGCAAGGGGGGAGGCCGGCCGGCCCTAGAGGGCGTGCCAGGAGGAGGATTCCTCCTCCTAGTAGGAGTAGGATTCCCCTCTTTCCTACTCCTACTAGGAGGGGGAAAGGAAGGGGGAGAGGGAGAAGGAAAGGGGGGCGCCGCCCCCCCCCCTCCTAGTCCAATTCGGACCAGAGGGGGAGGGGCGCGCGGCCTGCCCTAGGCCAGCCCTCTCTCTCTCCACTAAGGCCCATAAGGCAAACTATTTCTCCCGGGGGGTTCCGGTAACCCTCTGGCACTCCGGTTTTCTCCGAAACCACCCGGAACACTTCCGGTGTCCGAATATAGTCGTCCAATATATCGATCTTTACGTCTCGACCATTTTGAGACTCCTCATCATGTCCGTGATCATATCTGGGACTCCGAACTACCTTCGGTACATCAAAATACAAAAACTCAAAATACCAATCGTCACCAAACTTTAAGCGTGCGGACCCTACGGGTTCGAGAACTATGTAGACATGACCGAGGCACGTCTCCGGTCAATAACCAATAGCAGAACCTGGATGTTCATAATGGCTCCCACATATTCTACGAAGATCTTTATCGGTCAAACCGCATAAGAACATACGTTGTTCCCTTTGTCATCGGTATGTTACTTGCCCGAGATTCGATCGTCGGTATCTCAATACCTAGTTCAATCTTGTTACCGGCAAGTCTCTTTACTCGTTCCGTAATACATCATCCCGCAACTAACTCATCAGTTACAATGCTTGCAAGGCTTATAGTGTTGTGCATTACCGAGTGGGCCTAGAGATACCTCTCCGACAATCGGAGTGACAAATCCTAATCTTGATTTATGCCAACTCAAAAAGTACCATCGGAGACACCTGTAGAGCACCTTTATAATCACCCAGTTACGTTGTGACGTTTAGTAGCACACAAAGTGTTCCTCCGGTAATCAGGAGTTGCATAATCTCATAGTCATAGGAACATGTATAAGTCATGAAGAAAGCAATAGCAGAAAACTAAACGATCAAGTGTTAAGCTAACGGGATGGGTCAAGTCAATCACATCATTCTCCTAATGATGTGATCCCGTTAATCAAATGACAACTCATGTCTATGGTTAGGAAACATAACCATCTTTGATTAACGAGCTAGTCAAGTAGAGGCATACTAGTGACACTCTGTTTGTCTATGTATTCACACATGTACTAAGTTTCCGGTTAATACAATTCTAGCATGAATAATAAACATTTATCATGATATGAGGAATAAATAATAACTTTATTATTGCCTCTAGGGCATATTTCCTTCAGTCTCCCACTTGCACTAGAGTCAATAATCTAGATTACACAGTAATGATTCTAACACCCATGGAGTCATGTTTTGCTCGTGGAAGAGGATTAGTCAACGGGTCTGCAACGTTCAGATCCGTATGTATCTTGCAAATCTCTATGTCTCCCACCTGGGCTTGATCCCGGATGGAGTTGAACCGTCTTTTGATGTGCTTGGTTCTCTTGTGAAATCTGGATTCCTTTGCCAAGGCAATTGCACCAGTATTGTCACAAAAGATTTTCATTGGACCCGATGCACTAGGTATGACACCTAGATCGGATATGAACTCCTTCATCCAGACTCCTTCATTCGCTGCTTCTGAAGCAGCAATGTAATCCGCTTCACACGTAGATCCCGCCATGACGCTTTGTTTAGAACTGCTCTAACTAACAGCTCCACAGTTCAATATAAACACGTATCCGGTTTGCGATTTAGAATTGTCCGGATCAGTGTCAAAGCTTGCATCAACGTAACCATTCACGATGAGCTCTTTGTCACCTCCATAAACGAGAAACATATCCTTAGTCCTTTTCAGGTATTTCAGGATGTTCTTGACCGCTGTCCAGTGATCCACTCTTGGATTACTTTGGTACCTCCCTGCTAAACTAATAGCAAGGCACACATCAGGTCTGGTACACAGCATTGCATACATGATAGAGCCTATGGCTAAAGCATAGGGAACATCTTTCATTTTCTCTCTGTCTTCTGCAGTGGTCGGGCATTGAGTCTTACTCAACTTCACACCTTGTAACACATGTAAGAACCCTTTCTTTGCCTGATCCATTTTGAACTTCTTCAAAACTTTGTCAAGGTATGTGCTTTGTGAAAGTCCAATTAAGCGTCTTGATCTATCTCTATAGATCTTGATGCCCAATATGTAAGCAGCTTCACCGAGGTCTTTCATTGAAAACTATTATTCAAATATCCTTTTATGCTATCCAGAAATTCTATATCATTTCCAATCAACAATATGTCATCCACATATAATATTAGAAATGCTACAGAGCTCCCACTCACTTTCTTGTAAATACAGGCTTCTCCAAAAGTCTATATAAAACCATATGCTTTGATCGCACTATAAAAATGTTTATTCCTACTCCGAGAGGCTTGCACCAGTCCATAAATGGATCGCTGGAGCTTGCACACTTTGTGAGCACCCTTTGGATCGATAAAACCTTCAGGTTGCATCATATACAACTCTTCTTTTAGAAATCCATTCAGGAATGCAGTCTTTACATCCATTTGCCAAATTTCATAATCATAAAATGCGGCAATAGCTAACATGATTCGGATAGGCTTAAGCATCGCTACGGGTGAGAAGGTCTCATCGTAGTCAACTCCTTGAACTTGTCGAAAACCTTTCGCAACAAGTCGAGCTTTGTAGACAGTAACATTACCATCATCGTCTGTCTTCTTCTTGAAGATCCATTTATTCTCGATGGCTTGCCGATCATCGGGCAATTCAACCAAAGTCCATACTTTGTTCTCATACATGGATCCCATCTCAGATTTCATGGCCTCAAGCCATTTTGCGGAATCTGGGCTCATCATCACTTCCTCATAGTTCATAGGTTCGTCATGGTCTAGTAACATGACCTCCAGAATAGGATTACCGTACCACTCTGGTGCGGATCTTACTCTGGTTGACCTACGAGGTCCGGTAGTAACTTGATATGAAGTTTCATGATCATTATCATTAGCTTCCTCACTAATTGGTGTAGGTGTCACAGGAACCGGTTTCTATGATGAACTACTTTCCAATTAGGGAGTAGGTACAGTTACCTCATCAAGTTCTACTTTCCTCCCACTCACTTCTTTCGAGAGAAACTCCTTCTCTAGAAAGGATCCATTTTTAGCAACAAAAGTCTTGCCTTCGGATCTGTGATAGAAGGTGTACCCAACTATTTCTTTTGGGTATCCTATGAAGACACATTCTCCGATTTAGGTTCGAACTTATCGGGTTGAAGCTTTTTCACATAAGCGTCGCAGCCCCAAACTTTAAGAAATGACAACTTTGGTTTCTTGCCATACCACAGTTCATAAGGAGTCGTCTCAACGGATTTAGATGGTGCCCTATTTAACGTGAATGCAGCCGTCTCTAAAGCATAACCCCAAAATGATAGCGGTAAATCAGTAAGAGACATCATAGATCGCACCATATCTAGTAAAGTACGATTACGACGTTCAGACACACCATTATGCTGTGGTGTTCCGGGTGGCGTTAGTTGCGACACTATTCCGCATTGTTTCAAATGAAGACTAAACTCGTAACTCAAATATTCTCCTCCACGATCAGATTGTAGAAACTTTATTTTCTTGTTACGATGATTTTCCACTTCACTCTTAAATTCTTTGAACTTTTCAAACGTTTTAGACTTATGTTTCATCAAGTAGACATACCCATATCTTCTCAAATCATCTATGAAGGTGAGAAAATAACGATATCCGCCGCGAGCCTCAGTATTCATCGGACCACATACATTAGTATGTATGATTTCCAACAATTCTATTGCTTGCTCCATAGTTCCGGAGAACGGCGTTTTAGTCATCTTGCCCATGAGGCACGGTTCGCAAGTACCAAGTGATTCATAATCAAGTGATTCCAAAAGTCCATCAGAATGGAGTTTCTTCATGTGCTTTATACCAATATGACCTAAACGACAGTGCCACAAATAAGTTGCACTATCATTATCAACTCTGCATATTTTAGCTTCAATACTATGAATGTGTGTATCTCCACTATCGAGATTCAAAAAGAATAGACCACTCTTTAAGGGTGCATGACCATAAAAGATATTACTCATATAAATAGAACAACCATTATTCTCTGATTTAAATTAACCGTCTCGCATCAAACAAGATCATGATATAATGTTCATGCTCAACACTGGCACCAAATAACAATTATTCAGGTCTAATACTAATCCCGAAGGTAGATGTAGAGGTAGCGTGCCGACCGCGATCACATCGACTTTGGAACCATTTCCCACGCGCATCGTCACCTCGTCCTTTGCCAATCTTCGCTTAATCTGTAGTCCCTATTTCGAGTTGCAAATATGAGCAACAGAACCAGTATCAAATACCCAGGCACTACTGCGAGAATTAGTAAGGTACACATCAATAACATGTATATCACATATACCTTTGTTCACCTTGCCATCCTTCTTATCCGCCAAATACTTGGGGCAGTTCCGCTTCCAGTGACCAGTCTGTTTGCAGTAGAAGCACTCAGTCTCAGGTTTAGGTCCACACTTGGGTTTCTTCTCTTGAGCAGCAACTTGTTTGCCGCTCTTCTTGAAGTTCCCTTTCTTCTTCCCTTTACCATTTTTCTTGAAACTGGTGGTCTTGTTAACCATCAACACTTGATGCTCCTTCTTGATTTCTACCTCCGCAGCCTTTAGCATTGTGAAGAGCTCGGGAATTGTCTTATCCATCCCTTGCATGTTATAGTTCATCACGAAGCTCTTGTAGCTTGGTGGCAGTGATTGAAGAACTCTGTCAGTGATACTATCTACAGGAAGATTAACTCCCAGTTGAGTCAAGTGGTTATGGTACCCAGACATTCTGAGTATATGTTCACTGACAGAACTATTCTCCTCCATCTTGCAGCTGCAGAACTTATTGGAGACTTCATATCTCTCAATCCGGGCATTTGCTTGAAATATTAACTTCAACTCCTGGAACATCTAATATGCTCCATGACATTCAAAGCATCGTTGAAGTCCTGGTTCTAAGCCGTAAAGCATGGCATACTGAACTATCGAGTAGTCATCAGCTTTGCTCTGCCAGTCGTTCATAACATCTCGTGTTGCTCCTGCAGCAGGTTTGGCACCTAGCGGTGCTTTTAGGACGTAATTCTTCTGTGTAGCAATGAGGATAATCCTCAAGTTACGGACGCAGTCTGTGTAATTGCTACCATCATCTTTCAACTTTGCTTTCTCAAGGAACGCATTAAAATTCAACGAACAACAACACGGGTCATCTATCTACAATAACATAAACATGCAAAATACTATCAGGTACTAAGTTCATGATAAATTAAAGTTCAATTAATCAATTTATTAAAGAACTCCCACTTAGATAGACATCCCTCTAATCATCTGAGTGGTCACGTGATCCATATCAACTAAACCATGTCCGATCATCACGTGAGATGGAGTAGTTTTCAATGGAACATCACTATGTTGATCATATCTTCTATATGATTCACGCTCGACCTTTTGGTCTCTAGTGTTCTGAGGCCATATCTGCATATGCTAGGCTCGTCAAGTTTAACCTGAGTATTCTGCATGTGCAAAACTAGCTTGCACCTGTTGTATGTGAACGTAGAGCTTATCACACCCTATCATCACGTGGTGTCTCGGCACGACGAACTTTCGCAACGGTGCATACTCAGGGAGAACACTTGTACCTTGAAATTTAGTGAGGGATCATCTTATAATGCTACCGTTGATCTAAGCAAAATAAGATGCATAAAAGATAAACATCACATGCAATCAATATAAGTGATATGATATGGCCATCATCATCTTCTGCTTGTGATATCCATCTCCGAAGCACCATCATGATCACCATTGTCACCGGCGCGACACCTTGATCTCCGTCGTAGCATCGTTGTCGTCTCGCCAACTATTGCTTCTACAACTATCGCTACCGCTTAGTGATAAAGTAAAGCAATTACAGGGCGGTTGCATTGCATACAATAAAGCGACAACTATATGGCTCCTGCCAGTTGCCGATAACTCGTTACAAAACATGATCATCTCATACAACAAAATATAACATCATGTCTTGACCATTGATACGTCTCCAACGTATCTATATTTTTTGATTGTTTCATGCTATTATATTATCAACCTTGGATGTTTTATATGCATTTATATGCTATTTTATATGATTTTTGGGACTAACCTATTAACCTAGAGCCTAGTGCCAGTTTCTGTTTTTTCCTTGTTTTAGAGTATCGCAGAAAAGGAAAATCAAACGGAGTCCAATTGACCTGAAACTTCACGGAACTTATTTTTGGAACGAAAGCAATCCAGGAGACTTGGAGTAGACATCAGGGAAGCTTCAAGGGAGGCACGAGGCAGGGAGGCGCGCCTACCCCCTGGGCGCGCCCCCTACCCTCGTGGGCCCCTCGTGGCTCCCTTGACCGACTTCTTTCGCCTATATATGTCCATATACCCTAAAAACATGAGGGAGCAGAATAGATCGGGAGTTCCGCCGCCAGAAGCCTCCGTAGCCACCGAAAACCAATCTAGACCCGTTCCGGCACCCTGCCGGAGGGGGAATCCCTCTCCGGTGGCCATCTTCATCATCCTGATGCTCTCCATGACGAGGAGGGAGTAGTTCTCCCTCGGGGCTGAGGGTATGTACCAGTAGCTATGTGTTTGATCTCTCTCTCTCTCTCTCTCTCTCGTGTTCTTGAGGTGATACGATCTTGATGTATCACGAGCTTTGCTATTATAGTTGGATGTTATGATGTTTCTCCCCCTCTAATCTCTTGTGATGAATTGAGTTTTCCCTTTGGAGTTGTCTTATCGGATTGAGTCTTTAAGGATTTGAGAACACTTGATGTATGTCTTGCACGTGCTTATCTGTGGTGACAATGGGATATCATGTGATCCACTTGATGTATGTTTTGGTGATCAACTTGTTGGGTTTCGTAGTAATTTCAAAAAATTTCCTACGCACACGCAAGATCATGTGATGCATAGCAACGAGAGGGGAGAGTGCTGTCTACGTACCCACGCAGACCGATTGCGGTTGACACAACGTAGAGGAAGTAGTTGTACGTCTTCACGATCCAACCGATCAAGCACCGAAACTACGGCACCTCCGAGTTCGAGCACACGTTCAGCTCGATGACGATCCCCGGACTCCGATCCAGCAAAGTTTCGGGGAAGAGTTCCGTCAGCACGACGGCATGGTGACGATCTTGATGCACTACAGCAGCAGGGCTTCGCCTAAACTCCGCTACAGTATTATCGAGGAATATGGTGGCTGGGGGCACCGCACACGGCTAAGGAATAGATCACGTGGATCAACTTGTGTGTCTCTGGGGTGCCCCTGCCTCCGTATATAAAGGACTAGAGGGGGGAGGCTGGCCGGCCATAGGAGGCGCGCCAGGAGAGTCCTACTCCTTCTGGGAGTAGGATTCCCCCCCCCCCCAATCCTAGTTGGAATAGGATTCGCGGAGGGGGAAAAGAGAGAGGGGGGGGCCACCTCTCCTAGTCCTAATAGGACTAGGGGAGGGAGGGGGGCGCGCAGCCCATCTTGGGCAGCCCCTTCCCTTTTCCACTAAGGCCCACTATGGCCCATATAGCTCCCGGGGGGTTCCGGTAACCTCCCGGTACTCCGGTAAAATCCCGATTTCACCCGGAACACTTCCGATGTCCAAATATAGGCTTCCAATATATCAATCTTTACGTCTCGACCATTTCGAGACTCCTCGTCATGTCCGTGATCATATCCGGGACTCCGAACAACCTTTGGTACATCAAAATGCATAAACTCATAATATAACTGTCATCGTAACCTTAAGCGTGCGGACCCTACGGGTTCGAGAACAATGTAGACATGACCGAGACACTTCTCCGCTCAATAACCAATAGCGGGACCTGGATGCCCATATTGGCTCCCACATATTCTACGAAGATCTTTATCGGTCAGACCGCATAACAACATACGTTGTTCCCTTTGTCATCGGTATGTTACTTGCCCGAGATTCGATCGTCGGTATTCCAATACCTAGTTCAATCTCGTTACCGGCAAGTCTCTTTACTCGTTCTGTAATACATCATCCCGCAACTAACTCATTTAGTTGCAATGCTTGCAAGGCTTAAGTGATGTGCATTACCGAGAGGGCCCAGAGATACCTCTCCGACAATTGGAGTGACACAACCTAATCTCGAAATACGCCAACCCAACATGTACCTTTGGAGACACCTGTAGTACTCCTTTATAATCACCCAGTTACGTTGTGACGTTTGGTAGTACCCAAAGTGTTCCTCCGGTAAACGGGAGTTGCATAATCTCATAGTTATAGGAACATGTATAAGTCATGAAGAAAGCAATAGCAACATACTAAACGATCGGGTGCTAAGCTAATGGAATGGGTCATGTCAATCAGATCATTCTCTTAATGATGTGATCCCGTTAATCAAATAACAACTCATTGTTCATGGTTAGGAAACATAACCATCTTTGATTAACGAGCTAGTCAAGTAGAGGCATACTAGTGACACTTTGTTTGTCTATGTATTCACACGTGTATTATGTTTCCGGTTAATACAATTCTAGCATGAATAATAAACATTTATCATGATTATAAGGAAATAAATAATAACTTTATTATTGCCTCTAGGGCATATTTCCTTCACAACTTGCGAGTTCCGTGACCACGTGAACTTATGCATAGGGGTTGGCACACATTTTCATCTTGACTCTCCAGTAGAAACTTTGGGGCACTCTTTGAAGTTCTTTGTGTTGGTTGAATAGATGAATCTGAGATTGTGTGATGTATATCGTATAATCATACCCACGGATACTTGAGGTGACATTAGAGTATCTAGGTGACATTAGGGTTTTGGTTGATTTGTGTCTTAAGGTGTTATTCTAGTACGGACTCTATGATATATTGAACGGAAAGAATAGCTTCACGTTATTTTACTACGGACTCTTGAATAGATTGATCAGAAAGGATAACTTTGAGGTGGTTTCGTACCCTACCATAATCTCTTCATTTGTTCTCCGCTATTAGTGACTTTGGAGTGACTCTTTGTTGCATGTTGAGGGATAGTTATATGATCCAATTATGTTATTATTGTTGAGAGAACTTGCACTAGTGAAAGTATGAACCCTAGGCCTTGTTTCAACACATTGCAATATCGTTTGTGCTCACTTTTATCATTAGTTACCTTGCTGTTTTTATATTTTCAGATTACAAAAACCTATATCTACCATCCATATTGCACTTGTATCACCATCTCTTTGCCGAACCAGTGCACCCATACAATTTACCATTGTATTGGGTGTGTTGGGGACACAAGAGACTCTTTGTTATTTGGTTGCAGGGTTGCTTGAGAGAGACCATCTTCATCCTACGCCTCCCACGGGTTGATAAACCTTAGGTCATCCACTTGAGGGAAATTTGCTATTGTCCTACAAACCTCTGCACTTGGAGGCCCAACAACGTCTACAAGAATAAGGTTGTGTAGTAGACATCAAGCTCTTTTCTGGCGCCGTTGCCGGGGAGGTTAGCGCTTGAAGGTATATCTTTAGATCTTGCAATCGAATCTTTTAGTTTCTTGTTTTGATCACTAGTTTAGTTTATAAAAGAAAATTACAAAAAAATGGAATTGAGGGTACCTCATATGCTTCATCTTTTTAATATCTTTCATGAAAATAAGGGTTCCGATAATTGTGCTAAATTGTTAGAAGAAGAAATCTATAAAATGTTTGGCACTAAATCTGTGTATGATGAGCATGATTGCAATGTTGTTAGTATGAATTCCTTGGATATCTATGATGCTAATGATATGCAAAGCCACAAGCTTGGGGATGCTATGTTTGACGAAGATAATATTTTTTGTCCCCCAAGTTTTGATGAGCAAATTTATTATGATGATATCATGCCTCCTATTTATGATGATTATATTGATGAAAGTGGGTTTGGAAGAGTGTCAACTTTAGGAAGTAATGATCCCACTATTTTGGAGGATGTTGAATCTTATTGTGATAATTATGAAAGTGGATTTGGAGAGGTCATGACTTTATTTAGTAATGGTTCCACTATTTTGGAAGAGGTTCCAATTGATTATGAGAACAAAGTTGCTATCTATGATGATTATTATGATGACTTGTATGCTATTAAAAATAATGATAACCATGAAACTTGTCATCATGATTTTAGTTTTCAATTGGATTATGCCTCACATGATAATTATTTTGTTGAGTTTGCTCCCACTACTATTCCGAATGAGAAGAATTTTGCTTAAGTGGAGAGTAGTAAATTTTCTATGCTTGTAGATCATGAAAATAATGCTTTATCTTATGGTTATATTGTTGAATTAATTCATGATTCTACTAAAAATTATTATGAGGGAGGAACATATGCTTGTAGGAATTGCAATAATATAAAGTTTCCTCCCTATGTGCTTAAAGTTCTGAAGTTATGCTTGTTTTGCCTTCCTATGCTAGTTGATTGTTGTTCCCATAAGTTGTTTGTTGGAAATATGTCCTAGAGGCAATAATAAAAGGATTATTATTATATTTCCTTGTTCATGATAATTGTCTTTTATTCATGCTATAATTGTGTTATCCGGAAATTGTAATACATGTGTGAATACTTAGACACCAACATGTCCCTAGTAAGCCTCTAGTTGACTAGCTCGTTGATCAACAGATAGTCATGGTTTCCTGACTATGGACATTGGATGTCATTGATAACGAGATCACATCATTAGGAGAATGATGTGATGGACAAGACCCAATCCTAAACATAGCACAAGATCGTATAGTTCATTTGCTAGAGTTTTTCCAATGTCAAGTATCTTTTCCTTAGACCATGAGATCATGTAACTCCCGGATACCGTAGGAGTGCTTTGGGTGTACCAAACGTCACAACGTAACTGGGTGACTATAAAGGTATACCTACGGGTATCTCCGAAAGTGTCTGTTGGGTTGACACGGATCAAGACTGGGATTTGTCACTCCGTATGACGGAGAGGTATCTCTGGGCCCACTCGGTAATGCATCATCATAATGAGCTCAAAGTGACCAAGTGTCTGGTCACGGGATCATGCATTACGTACGAGTAAAGTGACTTGCCGGTAACGAGATTGAACGAGGTATTGGGATACCGACGATCGAATCTCGGGCAAGTAACGTACCGATTGACAAAGGGAATTGTACGGGGTTGCTTGAATCCTCGACATCGTGGTTCATCCGATGAGATCATCGAGGAGCATGTGGGAGCCAACATGGGTATCCAGATCCCGCTGTTGGTTATTGACCGGAGAGCCATCTCGGTCATGTCTACATGTCTCCCGAACCCGTAGGGTCTACACACTTAAGGTTCGGTGACGCTAGGGTTGTAGAGATATGAATATGCAGTAACCCGAAAGTTGTTCGGAGTCCCGGATGAGATCCTGGACGTCACGAGGAGTTCCGGAATGGTCCGGAGGTGAAGAATTATATATAGGAAGTGCAGTTTCGGCCATCGGGAGAGTTTCGGGGGTCACCGGTATTGTACCGGGACCACCGGAAGGGTCCCGGGGGTCCACCGGGTGGGGCCACCCATCCCGGAGGGCCCCATGGGCTAAGTGGGGAGGGGAACCAGCCCATAGTGGGCTGGTGCGCCCCCCTTGGCCCACCCCATGCGCCTAGGGTTGGGAACCCTAGGGTGGGGGGCCCCCACCTGGCTTGGGGGGCACTCCACCCCTTGGCCGCCGCCCCCCCTAGGAGATCCCATCTCCTAGGGCCGGCGCCCCCCTAGGGGGCCTATATAAAGGGGGGGAGGGAGGGGCAGCCGCACCCTTGAGTCTTGGCGCCTCCCTCTCCCCTGCTACACCTCTCCCTCTCGTAGTAGAACGGCGAAGCCCTGCTGCGGTGACCCCTGCATCCACCACCACGCCGTCGTGCTGCTGGATCTTCATCAACCTCTCCTCCCCCCTTGCTGGATCAAGAAGGAGGAGACGTCACGCTGACCGTACGTGTGTTGAACGCGAGAGGTGCCGTCCGTTCGGCGCTAGGATCTCCGGTGATTTGGATCACGTCGAGTACGACTTCCTCATCCCCGTTCTTTGAACGCTTCCGCGCGTGATCTACAAAGGTATGTAGATGCAATCCGATCACTCGTTGCTAGATGAACTCATAGATGGATCTTGGTGAAACCGTAGGAAATTTTTTGTTTTCTGCAACGTTCCCCAACAGTGGCATCATGAGCTAGGTCTATGCGTAGTTCTTTTTGCACGAGTAGAACACAATTTGTTGTGGGCGTAGATGTTGTCAACTTTCTTGCCGCTACTAGTCTTATTTTGCTTCAACGGTATTGTGGGATGAAGCGGCCCGGACCAACCTTACACGTACGCTTACGTGAGACCGGTTCCACCGACTGACATGCACTAGTTGCATAAGGTGGCTGGCGGGTGTCTGTCTCTCCCACTTTAGTTGGAGCGGATTCGATGAAAAGGGTCCTTATGAAGGGTAAATAGAAGTTGACAAATCACGTTGTGGCTTTCACGTAGGTAAGAAAACGTTCTTGCTAGAACCCTATTGCAGCCACGTAAAACTTGCAACAACAATTAGAGGACGTCTAACTTGTTTTTGCAGCAAGTGTTTTGTGATGTGATATGGCCAAAGTTGTGATGAATGATGAATGATATATATGTGATGTATGAGATGTTCATGCTATTGTAATAGGAATCACGACTTGCATGTCGATGAGTATGACAACCGGCAGGAGCCATAGGAGTTGTCTTTATTTTTTGTATGACCTGCGTGTCATTGAGAAACGCCATGTAAATTACTTTACTTTATTGCTAAACTGTTAGCCATAGTAGTAGAAGTAATAGTTGGCGAGCAACTTCATGGATACACGATGATGGAGATCATGGTGTCATGCCGGTGACAAGATGATCATGGAGCCCCAAGATGGAGATCAAAGGAGCTATGTGATATTGGCCATATCATGTCACTATTATTATTTGATTGCATGTGATGTTTATCATGTTTTTGCATCTTGTTTACTTAGAACGACGGTAGTAAATAAGATGATCCCTCATAATAATTTCAAGAAAGTGTTCCCCCTAACTGTGCACCGTTGCGACAGTTCGTTGTTTCGAAGCACCACGTGATGATCGGGTGTGATAGATTCCAACGTTCACATACAACGGGTGTAAGACAGATTTACACATGCAAACACTTAGGTTGACTTGACGAGCCTAGCATGTACAGACATGGCCTCGGAACACAGAAGACCGAAAGGTCGAGCATGAGTCGTATAGAAGATACGATCAACATGAAGATGTTCACCGATGTTGACTAGTCCGTCTCACGTGATGATCGGACACGGCCTAGTTAACTCGGATCATGTTATACTTAGATGACTGGAGGGATGTCTATCTGAGTGGGAGTTCATTGAATAATTTGATTAGATGAACTTAATTATCATGAACTTAGTCTAAAATCTTTACAACATGTATTGTAGATCAAATGGCCAACGTTGTCCTCAACTTCAACGCGTTCCTAGAGAAAACCAAGCTGAAAGACGATGGCAGCAACTATACGGACTGGGTCCGGAACCTGAGGATCATCCTCATAGCTGCCAAGAAAGATTATGTCCTACAAGCACCGCTAGGTGAAGCACCTGTTCTCCCTGCAGAACAAGACGTTATGAACGCTTGGCAGACACGTACCGATGATTACTCCCTCGTTCAGTGCGGCATGCTTTACAGCTTAGAACCGGGGCTCCAAAAGCGTTTTGAGAGACACGGAGCATATGAGATGTTCGAAGAGCTGAAAATGGTTTTTCAAGCTCATGCCCGGGTCGAGAGATATGAAGTCTCCGACAAGTTCTTCAGCTGTAAGATGGAGGAAAGTTCTGTCAGTGAGCACATACTCACTATGTCTGGGTTACATAACCGCTTGACTCAGCTGGGAGTTAATCTCCCGGATGACGCGGTCATTGACAGAATCCTTCAGTCGCTTCCACCGAGCTACAAGAGCTTTGTGATGAACTTCAATATGCAAGGGATGGAAAAGACCATTCCTGAAGTATTTGCAATGCTGAAATCAGCAGAGGTAGAAGTCAAAAAGGAACATCAAGTGTTGATGGTGAATAAAACCACTAAGTTCAAGAAAGGCAAGGGTAAGAAAACTTCAAGAAGGACGGCAAGGGAGTTGCCGCGCCCGGCAAGCAAGCTGCCGGGAAGAAGCCAAAGAATGGACCCAAGCCCGAGACTGAGTGCTTTTATTGCAAGGAAAGTGGTCACTGGAAGCGGAACTGCCCCAAATACTTAGCGGACAAGAAGGCCGGCAAAACGAAAGGTATATGTGATATACATGTAATTGATGTGTACCTTACCAGTACTCGTAGTAGCTCCTGGGTATTTGATACCGGTGCAGTTGCTCACATTTGTAACTCAAAGCAGGAGCTGCGGAATAAGCGGAGACTGGCGAAGGACGAGGTGACGATGCGCGTCGGGAATGGTTCCAAGGTCGATGTGATCGCCGTCGGCACGCTACCTCTACATTTACCTACGGGATTAGTTTTGAACCTCAATAATTGTTATTTAGTGCCAAGTTTGAGCATGAACATTGTATCAGGATCTCGTTTAATACGAGATGGCTACTCATTTAAATCCGAGAATAATGGTTGTTCTATTTATATGAGAGATATGTTTTATGGTCATGCTCCGATGGTGAATGGTTTATTCTTAATGAATCTCGAGCGTAATGCTACACATATTCATAGTGTGAATACCAAAAGATGTAAGGTTGATAATGATAGTCCCACATACTTGTGGCACTGCCGCCTTGGTCACATAGGTGTCAAACGCATGAAGAAGCTCCATGCAGATGGACTTTTAGAGTCTCTTGATTACGAATCATTTGACACGTGCGAACCATGCCTCATGGGTAAAATGACCAAGACTCCGTTCTCAGGAACAATGGAGCGAGCAACCAACTTATTGGAAATCATACATACTGATGTGTGCGGTCCAATGAGTGTTGAGGCTCGCGGTGGCTATCGTTATGTTCTCACCCTCACTGATGACTTGAGTAGATATGGGTATGTCTACTTAATGAAACACAAGTCTGAGACCTTTGAAAGGTTCAAGGAATTTCAGAGTGAGGTTGAGAATCAACGTGACAGGAAAATCAAGTTCCTGCGATCAGATCGTGGAGGAGAATACTTGAGTCACGAATTTGGCACACACTTAAGAAAATGTGGAATAGTTTCACAACTCACGCCGCCTGGAACACCTCAGCGTAATGGTGTGTCCGAACGTCGTAATCGCACTCTATTAGATATGGTGCGATCTATGATGTCTCTTACCGATTTACCGCTATCATTTTGGGGCTATGCTTTAGAGACTGCCGCATTCACTTTAAATAGGGCTCCGTCGAAATCCGTTGAGACGACACCGTATGAATTATGGTTTGGGAAGAAACCTAAGCTGTCGTTTCTAAAATTTGGGGATGCGATGCTTATGTCAAGAAACTTCAACCTGAAAAGCTCGAACCCAAGTCGGAAAAATGCGTCTTCATAGGATACCCTAAAGAAACTATTGGGTATACCTTCTACCTCAGATCCGAAGGCAAGATCTTTGTTGCCAAGAATGGATCCTTTCTAGAGAAAGGAGTTTCTCTCGAAAGAAGTAAGTGGGAGGAAAGTAGAACTTGATGAAGTATTACCTCTTGAACCGGAAAGTGGCGCAACTCAGGAAAATGTTCCTGTGGTGCCTGCACCAATTAGAGAGGAAGTTAATGATGATGATCAAGATACTTCTGATCAAGCTCCTACTGAAATTCGAAGGTCCACAAGGACACGTTCCGCACCAGAGTGGTACGGCAACCCTGTCTTGGAAATCATGTTGTTAGACAACGGTGAACCTTCGAACTATGAAGAAGCGATGGCGGGCCCGGATTCCGACAAATGGCTGGAAGCCATGAAATCCGAGATAGGATCCATGTATGAAAACGAAGTATGGACTTTGACTGACTTGCCCGTTGAGCGGCGAGCCATAGAAAATAAATGGATCTTTAAGAAGAAGACAGACGCGGATGGTAATGTGACCATCTATAAAGCTCGGCTTGTCGCTAAGGGTTATCGACAAGTTCAAGGGGTTGACTATGATGAGACTTTCTCACCGGTAGCGAAGCTGAAGTCCGTCCGAATCATGTTAGCAATTGCCGCATTCTATGATTATGAGATATGGCAAATGGACGTCAAAACGGCATTCCTTAATGGTTTCCTTAAGGAAGAATTGTATATGATGCAGCCGGAAGGTTTTGTCGATCCTAAGAATGCTGACAAGGTGTGCAAGCTCCAACGCTCGATTTATGGGCTGGTGCAAGCATCTCGGAGTTGGAACATTCGCTTTGATGAGATGATCAAAGCGTTTGGGTTTATGCAGACTTATGGAGAAGCCTGCGTTTACAAGAAAGTGAGTGGGAGCTCTGTAGCATTTCTCATATTATATGTAGATGACATACTTTTGATGGGAAATGATATAGAGCTTTTGGACAGCATTAAGGCCTACTTGAATAAGAGTTTTTCAATGAAGGACCTTGGAGAAGCTGCTTATATATTAGGCATCAAGATCTATAGAGATAGATCAAGACGCCTCATAGGTCTTTCACAAAGCACATACCTTGATAAGATATTGAAGAAGTTCAATATGGATCAGTCTAAGAAGGGGTTCTTGCCTGTGTTGCAAGGTGTGAAATTGAGCTCAGCTCAATGTCCGACCACGGCAGAAGATATAGAAGAGATGAGTGTCATCCCCTATGCCTCAGCCATAGGTTCTATTATGTATGCCATGCTGTGTACCAGACCTGATGTAAACCTTGCCGTAAGTTTGGTAGGAAGGTACCAAAGTAATCCCGGCAAGGAACACTGGACAGCGGTCAAGAATATCCTGAAGTACCTGAAAAGGACTAAGGAAATGTTTCTCGTTTATGGAGGTGACAAAGAGCTCGTCGTAAAGGGTTACGTCGACGCTAGCTTCGACACAGATCTGGATGACTCTAAGTCACAAACCGGATACGTGTATATTTTGAATGGTGGGGCAGTAAGCTGGTGCAGTTGCAAGCAGAGCGTCGTGGCGGGATCTACATGTGAAGCGGAGTACATGGCAGCCTCGGAGGCAGCAGCATGAAGCAATTTGGGTGAAGGAGTTCATCACCGACCTAGGAGTCATACCCAATGCGTCGGGGCCGATCAAACTCTTCTGTGACAACACTGGAGCTATTGCACTTGCCAAGAGCCCAGGTTTCACAAGAAGACAAGGCACATCAAGCGTCGCTTCAACTCCATTCGTGAAAATGTTCAAGATGGAGACATAAGATATTTGTAAAGTACATACGGACCTGAATGTAGCAGATCCGTTGACTAAACCTCTCCCTAGAGCAAAACATGATCAACACCAGAATTCCATGGGTGTTCGATTCATCACAATGTAACTAGATTATTGACTCTAGTGCAAGTGGGAGACTGTTGGAAATATGCCCTAGAGGCAATAATAAAAGGATTATTATTATATTTCCTTGTTCATGATAATTGTCTTTTATTCATGCTATAATTGTGTTATCCGGAAATCATATACATGTGTGAATACATAGACACCAACATGTCCCTAGTAAGCCTCTAGTTGACTAGCTCGTTGATCAACAGATAGTCATGGTTTCCTGACTATGGACATTGGATGTCATTGATAACGAGATCACATCATTAGGAGAATGATGTGATGGACAAGACCCAATCCTAAACATAGCACAAGATCGTATAGTTCATTTGCTAGAGTTTTTCCAATGTCAAGTATCTTTTCCTTAGACCATGAGATCATGTAACTCCCGGATACCGTAGGAGTGCTTTGGGTGTACCAAACGTCACAACGTAACTGGGTGACTATAAAGGTATACTACGGGTATCTCCGAAAGTGTCTGTTGGGTTGACACGGATCAAGACTGGGATTTGTCACTCCGTATGACGGAGAGGTATCTCTGGGCCCACTCGGTAATGCATCATCACAATGAGCTCAAAGTGTCCAAGTGTCTGGTCACGGGATCATGCATTACGGTACGAGTAAAGTGACTTGCCGATAATGAGATTGAACGAGGTATTGGGATACCGACGATCGAATCTCGGGCAAGTAACGTACCGATTGACAAAGGGAATTGTATACGGGGTTGCTTGAATCCTCGACATCATGTTTCATCCGATGAGATCATCGAGGAGCATGTGGGAGCCAACATGGGTATCCAGATCCCGCTGTTGGTTATTGACCGGAGAGCCATCTCGGTCATGTCTACATGTCTCCCGAACCTGTAGGGTCTACACACTTAAGGTTCGGTGACACTAGGGTTGTAGAGATATGAATATGCAGTAACCCAAAAGTTGTTCGGAGTCCCGGATGAGATCTTGGACGTCACGAGGAGTTCTGGAATAGTCCGGAGGTGAAGAATTATATATAGGAAGTGCAGTTTCGGCCATCGGGAGAGTTTCGGGGGTCACCGGTATTGTACCGGGACCACCGGAAGGGTCCCGGGGGTCCACCGGGTGGGGCCACCCATCCCGGAGGGCCCCATGGGCTAAGTGGGGAGGGGAACCAGCCCATAGTGGGCTGGTGCGCCCCCCTTGGCCCACCCCATGCGCCTAGGGTTGGGAACCATAGGGTGGGGGGGCGCCCCACCTGGCTTGGGGGGCACTCCACCCCTTGGCCGCCGCCCCCTAGGAGATCCCATCTCCTAGGGCCTGCGCCCCCCTAGGGGAGCCTATATAAAGGGGGGGAGGGAGGGGCAGCCGCACCCTTGAGTCTTGGCGCCTCCCTCTCCCCTGCTACAGCTCTCCCTCTCGTAGTAGAACGGCGAAGCCCTGCTGCGGTGACCCCTGCATCCACCACCACGCCATCGTGCTGCTGGATCTTCATCAACCTCTCCTCCCCCCTTGCTGGATCAAGAAGGAGGAGACGTCACGCTGACCGTACGTGTGTTGAACGCGGAGGTGCCGTTCGTTCGGCGCTAGGATCTCCGGTGATTTGGATCACGTCGAGTACGACTTCCTCATCCCCGTTCTTTGAACACTTCCGCGCGTGATCTACAAAGGTATGTAGATGCAATCCGACCACTCGTTGCTAGATGAACTCATAGATGGATCTTGGTGAAACCGTAGGAAATTTTTTGTTTTCTGCAACGTTCCCCAACATTGTTTGCTCACAAAATCCCTATGCAAAGGAAGTGGGTTAGACTTAAATGTGATAGTCATATTCTTCTTGATGCTCTCTTTATGTATCAATTATTATCTTTTATGCGAGCATCATTGAAATCATCATGCCTAGCTAGGGGCGTTAAACGATGACGCTTGTTGGGAGGCAACCCAATGTTATTTTTGTTCCTTGCTTTTTGTTCCTGTTTAGTAATAAATAATTAATCTAGCCTCTCTTTAGATGTGGTTTTATGTTTTAATTAGTGTTTGTGCCAAGTAAAGCCTTTAGGATCTTCTTGGGTGATTGTTATTTGATCTTGCTGTAAAAAACAGAAAGTATGCGCTCACGAGAATAATTTTCACTTCTTACCAGAGAGCGATAAAATACCAATTCCACTTGCACTAGATTAATAAACAAATTTCCTAGGACTTACTAATTTCTTAGGATTTTTGGAGTTACATAAGTATTTGAATCCTACAGATTACTACAGACTGTTCTGTTTTTGGCAGATTCTATTTTCTATGTGTTGTTTGCTTATTTTGATGAATCTATGAGTAGTATCGGAGGGTATGAACCATAGATAAGTTGGAATACAGTAGATATTACACCAATATGAACTTTGAATGAGTTCACAACAGTACCTAAGTGGTGATTTATTTTCTTATACTAACGGAGCTTACGAGTTTTCTGTTAAGTTTTGTGTTGTGAAGTTTTCAAGTTTTGGGTAAAGATTCGATGGACTATGGAATAAGGAGTGGCAAGAGCCTAAGCTCGGGGATGCCCAAGTCATCCCAAGGTAATATTCAAGGACAACCAAGAGCCTAAGCTTGGGGATGCCCCGGAAGGCATCCCCTCTTTCATCTTCATTCATCGGTAACTTTACTTGGAGCTATATTTTTATTCACCACACGATATGTGTTTTGCTTGGAGCGTCATTTTATTTTATTTTGTTTTGTTTGCTGTTTGAATAAAATAAAAATATCTGAAATTCTTAAATATTAGAGAGTCTTCACATAGTTGCATAATTATTCGACTACTCATTGATCTTCACTTATATCTTTTGGAGTAGTTTGTCATTTGCTCTAGTGCTTCACTTATATCTTTTTAGAACACGGCGGTGGTTTTATTTTGAAGAAATTGTTGAACTCTCATGATTCACTTATGTTATTTTGAGAGTCTTTTAGAACAGCATGGTAGTTTGCTTTGTTATGAAACTAGTCCTAATATGATGGGCATCCAAGATGGGCATAATAAAAACTTTCAAATAAGTGCATTGAATACTATGAGAAGTTTGATCCTTGATGATTGTTTTGAGACATGAGGATGGTAATATTAGAGTCATGCTAGTGAGTAGTTGTGAATTTGAGAGATACTTGTGTTAATGTTTGTGATCCCCGTAGCATGCATGTATGGTCAACCGTTATGTGATGAAGTCGGAGCATGATTTATTTATTGATTGTCTTCCTTATGAGTGGCGGCCGAGGACGAGCGATGGTCTTTTCCTACCAATCTATCCTCCTAGGAGCATGCACGTAGTACTTTGTTTCGATAACTAATAGATTTTTGCAATAAGTATGTGAGTTCTTTATGAGTAATGTTGAGTCCATGGATTATACACACTCTCACCCTTCCATCATTGCTAGCCTCTCTAGTACCGCGCAACTTTCGCCGGTACCATAAACCCACCATAAACCTTCCTCAAAACAGCCACATACCTACCTATTATGGCATTTCCATAGCCATTCCGAGATATATTGCCATGCAACTTTCCACCATTTCGTTTATTAGGACACGCTCCATCATTGTCATATTGCTTTGCATGATCATGTAGTTGACATCATATTTGTGGCAAAGCCACCGTTCATAATTCTTTTATACATGTCACTCATGAGTCATTGCACATCCCGGTACACCGCCGGAGACATTCATATATAGTCATATTTTGTTCTAAGTATCGAGTTGTAATTCTTGAGTTGTAAGTAAATAAAAGTGTGATGATCATCATTATTAGATCATTGTCCTAGTGAGGAAAGGATGATGGATACTATGATTCCCCCACAAGTCGGTATGAGACTGCGGACAAAAAAAAGAAAAAATAAAGGCCAAAAAAAAGAGAAGTCCCAAAAAAACAAAAAAGAGAGAAAAATAGAGAAGGGGCAATGCTACTATCCTTTTACCACACTTGTGCTTCAAAGTAGCACCATGATCTTCATGATAGAGAGTCTCCTATGTTGTCACTTTCATATACTAGTGGGAATTTTACATTATAGAACTTGGCTTGTATATTCCAATGATGGGCTTCCTCAAAATTGCCCTAGGTCTTCATGAGCAAGCAAGTTGGATGCACACCCACTTAGTTCTTTTGTTGAGCTTTCATACACTTATAGCTCTAGTGCATCCGTTGCATGGCAATCCCTACTCACTCACATTGATATCTATTGATGGGCATCTCCATAGCCCATTGATACGCCTAGTTGATGTGAGACTATCTTCTCCTTTTTTGTCTTCTCCACAACCACCCTTCGATTCCACATATAGTGCTATATCCATGGCTCACGCTCATATATTGCGTGAAGATTGAAAAAGTTTGAGAACATCAAAAGTATGAAACAATTGCTTGGCTTGTCATCGGGGTTGTGCACGATTTAAATATTTTGTGTGGTGAAGATAGAGCATAGCCAGACTATATGATTTTGTAGGGATAGCTTTCTTTGGCCATGTTATTTTGAGAAGACATGATTGCTTTGTTAGTATGCTTGAAGTATTATTGTTTTTATGTCAATATTAAACTTTTGTCTTGAATCTTATGGATCTGAATATTCTTGCCACAATAAAGAGAACTACATGGATAAATATGTTAGGTAGCATTCCACATCAAAAATTCTGTTTTTATCATTTACCTACTCAAGGACGAGCAGGAATTAAGCTTGGGGATGCTTGATACGTCTCCAATGTATCTATATTTTTTGATTGTTCCATGCTATTATATTATCAACCTTGCATGTTTTATATGCGTTTATATGCTATTTTATATGATTTTTGGGACTAACCTATTAACCTAGAGCCTAGTGCCAGTTTCTGTTTTTTTCCTTGTTTTAGAGTATCACAGAAAAGGAAAATCAAACGGAGTCCAATTGACCTGAAACTTCACGGAACTTCTTTTTGGAACGAAAGCAATCCAGGAGACTTGGAGTAGACGTCAGGGAAGCTTTGAGGGAGGCACGAGGCAGGGAGGCGCGCCCTACCCCCCTGGGCGCGCCCCCACCCTCGTGGGCCCCTTGTGGCTCCCTTGACCGACTTCACTAGAAAAAAAGACACATCCGTGACATTTTGGGCCGAACGAAATTTTTTTCTGTCATACATATGACACTTCTATGACGATAATTGTGACAAAACCCGGTATCATCATAGATGTGGTGGGCTCCTACTTCTATGACAAAAAATCATGACAGAAAATGGGCTTTTCGTCCTGGGCGGGCCGGAGACGCTGCTGCATGACATTCTTTGGGCCGTCCATGACGGAAAAAACCATGGTAGAAGTTAGGGGGAGGAAAATTTCGGGGAGTTCCCGGTTACGGTGGGAGGTCGGGGGCCGAGCGATGCACGCTTCTCTCGTACACGTACGCGCGTGTGTGCGAGGCATTGGCTCTAACTGAACCCGAGCGAGGCGTTGGGCTCTAACTGAACCCGAGCGATTGCACTGCAGGCTACGCGTTACTGAACCTGAGCGATTGATCAATGGCTGTTAACTGAACCCGATCGGGCGATTCCTTCGCTACTGCTGCTAACTGAAGCCGATCGATGCTACCTCTGGATGAACAGTGAGCGTTGCGGGGGGGTTTGGATGAACAGTTCTCGGTGGGGGTGGATGAACAGGACCCCGTGGTGTTGCCTCTGGATGAACAGGACCCCGATCGATCGAGCCAGTTGGGGCTGGATGAACAGGACCCCATGGAGGGCTGGATGAACAGGACCACCCTGTGGAGGGCAGGATGAACAATAGACGGTGGAGGGCAGGATGAACAGTAGCCCGTGGAGGGGTGGTTGAACAGGAGCCCGTGGAGAGGGCTGGTTGAACAGTAGCCGGTGGAGTAGCGCGCGGTGGAGGCTGGATGAACAGGAGCCCGTGGATGAACAGTCGCAGGTGGAGGTTGGAGGAGGTCGACGGTGGATGAACAGTAGCTCGTGGAGGCTGGAGGGGGTCGACGGTGGAGATGAACAGTATCCCGTGGAGTCCCGTTTCGCGGTACGCCACACCCCTCCCGATGAACAGGACCCCCGTTTCGACCGTAGCGCTCCAACACAAGTCCGTTTCGTCCGTTTTGCGGTATGCCACACCCCTCCCGATCAACAGGACCCCCGTTTCGACTGTAGGAGGTCCGTTTCTTTCGTTTTGCGGTACGCCGGACCCCTCCAGATGAACAGGGTCCCGTTTTGAACGTGGCCGGTCGAACACAAGGCCGTTTTCTCCGTTTTACGGCACGCCAGGCCTCGTTTCCATCGCCTGTTCCGTCCAAGCCCTCCCGATGAACACGACCACACATTCCGTTCCGACCCAGCCGGTTGGCTCCCACGCGTTCTGTTGCCTCCCCATGAACACGACGCATTCCGTTGCCTCCCCATGAACACGACGCATTCTGTTGCCTCCCCATGAACACGACGCATTCCATTGCCTCCCCATGAACACGACGACGACACTGTTTCTCCGTTCCGACCCAGCCAGGTACATGAGCCCTGGCCGTACGTATGCACGAGTAGGCGTTCGAGACCCCGCCCGTATGTACACATACGTGGCCGTATTTTCTTTCTTGCACCCTGGCCGCTGTACGTACGTGTACATGCTACGTGCACGCCTCTACTACGACACGTGCGCGCCTCTACTATGACATGTGCGCACCTCTACATCGACCAGTATATACGTACACGTTCGCGACCAGAATGACAACGCTACGTACGCTTCGACCAGGTGGGTCCCGACTGTCAGGCACTTCCTTGCGTGCGAAGATGTAGCTGGTGGGTCCCAGCAGTCAGGGGCAAACGTTTTTTTTCACGAAATACGGTGGCCCGTCCGGTGGGTCCCCGCTGTCAGGTGGAGGAATAATTATTTTGCACGTAATAAGGAGGCACTTCCTTGCTGCGGCCATGGACCCAGCTGTCAGCCTCTCCACGTATAGTCCATGTCCGATGGAAGCCGTTCCTTGACCACGTTGACCACACCGCGCCGAGAGCATCAGGACGGTGGACGACGGCGAGGCCTAGGAAGGGGACGACGCGGAGCCGGGGAAGACGCGGCAGTGGATGCCCACGCGTAGAGGAGTACGAGGGTTCACTGGTTCACTTCGGTGTGAGGCTGCTGTTGCCGCAGAATAACAGGGGGTGTGGGTGAGTAGAGGGATGGCCTGGCTAGTGGTGGGAGTAGTAGGGGGCGGTGAGGCCTCCCTCGCATCGCAGCTGGCCACGGGAGGCAGGAGCACGAGGCACGACCGGTGCTGGTTTGGGCGGCTGGAGCAAGAAGACCAGAGGTTGAAGAAGCACTACGGCCGTTGGATGGACATCGTACGGTCACTGGAGCTAGAATCGTGCATATTGACTAAGTTGACAAAGCCCTCCGTCCCCGTCAACTTAGTAGGCCCACAAGTCAGCCTCCCACCAAGGTGGGTCCCAGCTAGCAGGGGGGTATTCATTTTTTTGTGCGTAATAAGGAGGCACTTCCGGTGGGTCCGAGCTGACAGCAGGGGGAACGTTTTTTTCGCGGAATACGGTGGCCCGTCGGGTGGGTCCCAGTGAAGGAAATATGCTCTAGAGGCAATAATAAAGTTATTATTTATTTCCTTATAATCATGATAAATGTTTATTATTCATGCTAGAATTGTATTAACCGGAAACATAATACATGTGTGAATACATAGACAAGCAAAGTGTCACTAGTATGCCTCTACTTGACTAGCTCGTTAATCAAAGATGGTTATGTTTCCTAACCATGAACAATGAGTTGTTATTTGATTAACGGGATCATATCATTAAGAGAATGATCTGATTGACATGACCCATTCCATTAGCTTAGCACCCGATCGTTTAGTATGTTGCTATTGCTTTCTTCATGACTTATACATGTTCCTATAACTATGAGATTATGCAACTCCCGTTTACCGGAGGAACACTTTGGGTACTACCAAATGTCACAACGTAACTGGGTGATTATAAAGGAGTACTACATGTGTCTCCAAAGGTACATGTTGGGTTGGCGTATTTCGAGATTAGGTTTTGTCACTCCGATTGTCGGAGAGGTATCTCTGGGCCCTCTCGGTAATGCACATCACTTAAGCCTTGCAAGCATTGCAACTAAATGAGTTAGTTGCGGGATGATGTATTACAGAATGAGTAAAGAGACTTGCCGGTAACGAGATTGAACTAGGTATTGGAATACCGACGATCGAATCTCGGGCAAGTAACATACCGATGACAAAGGGAACAACGTATGTTGTTATGCGGTCTGACCGATAAAGATCTTCGTAGAATATGTAGGAGCCAATATAGGCATCCAGGTCCCGCTATTGGTTATTGACCGGAGACATGTCTCGGTCATATCTACATTGTTCTCGAACCCGTAGGGTCCGCACGCTTAAGGTTACGATGACAGTTATATTATGAGTTTATGCATTTTGATGTACCGAAGGTTGTTCGGAGTCCCGGATGTGATCACGGACATGATGAGGAGTCTCGAAATGGTCGAGACATAAAGATTGATATATTGGAAGCCTATGTTTGGATATCGGAAGTGTTCCGGGTGAAATCGGGATTTTACCGGAGTACCGGGAGGTTACCGGAACCCCCCGGGAGCCATATGGGCCTTAATGGGCTTTAGTGGAAAGGAGAAAGGGGCAGCCCAAGGTGGCCGCGCGCCTCCCCCCTTCCCCTAGTCCTATTAGGACTAGGAGAGGTGGCCGGCCCCCCTCTCCCTCTTTCCCCCTCGGGGAATCCTAGTCCAACTAGGATTGGGGGGGGGGGAGTCGTTCTCGAACCCGTAGGGTCCGCACGCTTAAGGTTACGATGACAGTTATATTATGAGTTTATGCATTTTGATGTACCGAAGGTTGTTCGGAGTCCCGGATGTGATCACGGACATGACGAGGAGTCTCGAAATGGTCGAGACATAAAGATTGATATATTGGAAGCCTATGTTTGGATATCGGAAGTGTTCCGGGTGAAATCGGGATTTTACCGGAGTACCGGGAGGTTACCGGAACCCCCCGGGAGCCATATGGGCCTTAATGGGCTTTAGTGGAAAGGAGAAAGGGGCAGCCCAAGGGCCGCGCGCCTCCCCCCTCCCCTAGTCCTATTAGGACTAGGAGAGGTGGCCGGCCCCCCTCTCCTCTTTCCCCCTCGGGGAATCCTAGTCCAACTAGGATTGGGGGGGAGTCCTACTCCGGTAGGAGTAGGACTCCTCCTGCGCCCTCCTCCTGGCCGCGCGCCCCCCCTTGGCTCCTTTATATACTGAGGCAGAGGCACCCCTAGAACAACAAGTTGATCCACGTGATCTATTCCTTAGCCGTGTGCGGTGCCCCCAGCCACCATATACCTCGATAATACTGTAGCGGAGTTTAGGCGAAGCCCTGCTGCTGTAGTACATCAAGATTGTCACCACGCCGTCGTGCTGACGGAACTCTTCCCCGACACTTTGCTGGATCGGAGTCCGGGGATCGTCATCGAGCTGAACGTGTGCTCGAACTCGGAGGTGCCGTAGTTTCGGTGCTTGATCGGTCGGATCGTGAAGACGTACGACTACTTCCTCTACGTTGTGCTAACGCTTCCGCAGTCGGTCTGCGTGGGTACGTAGACAACACTCTCCCCTCTCGTTGCTATGCATCACATGATCTTGCGTGTGCGTAGGAAATTTTTTGAAATTACTACGAAATTACTACGAAACCCAACACCCAGCAGTCAGGGGCAAACATTTTTTTGCGATATACTGGTGGGCGTCCGGTGGGTCCCTGCTGTCAGGTGGAGGAATAATTATTTTCCGCGTAATAAGGAGGCACTTCCTTGCGGCTGCCGTGGACCCAGCTGTCAGCCTCTCCACGTACAGTATTCTTCCGATGTAATTCGGTCGTTGACCACATTGACCACGCCGCGCCGACAACACCACAGCGGTGGACGACGGCGAGGCCTAGGAAGGGGACGACGCGGTGCCGGGGAAGACGCGGCAGTGGATGCCCACACGAAGAGGAGTACGAGGGTTCACTGATTCGGCTACGCTGCCGTCGCCGCAGAATAACATGGGGTGTGGGTGAGTGGAGTGGAGGGATGGCCTGGCCAGCGGTGGGAGTAGTATGGGGGCGGTGAGGCCTCCGCGGCAGCACAACCGGCCACCGGAGGCAGGAGCAGGCGGCACGACCGGCGCTGCTTTGGGTGGTTGGAGCAAGAAGACCAGAGGTTGAAAAAGCACTACGGCCGTTGGATGTACATCGTACGGTCAGTCGAGCTAGAATCGTGCATATTGACTAAGTTGACAAAGCCCTTCATCCCCGTCAACTTAGTAGGCCCACTATACTGGGTCCCAGCTAGCAGGGGGAGTATTCATTTTTTGTGGGTAATAAGGAGGCACTTCCTTGTGTGCGAAGATATAACTGGTGGGTCCGAGCTGTCAGCGGCGGTAACGTTTTTTTCGTGAAATACAGAGGCCGTTTCGGTGGGTCCCAGATGTCAGGTGTAGGAAATCATTATTTTGTGCGTAATAAGGAGACATTTCCTTGCGTGTGGCCATGGACCCAGCTGTCAGCCTCTCCACGTGCAGTCCACTTCAGATGCATGTCGGTCGTTGACCACGCTGACCACGCCACGCCGAGAGCACCAGGGCGGTGGACGACGGCGAGGCCTAGGAAGGGAACGACACGAAGGCAGGGAAGACTCGGCCGTTGTTTTTGTTTCCCACGCGGAGGGGAGTACAACTGTACGAGGGTTTACTAGTTCGTCTGCCGTCGTTGGAGAATAACAGCAGGTGTGGGTGAGTAGAGGGATGGCTAGGCCAGCGATGGGAGTACGGTGGGGCGGTGAGGCCTGCGCGGTAGCACAGCCGGCCGTGGGGAGGAGGGAGCAGGCAGTCCCGCCGGCGCTTGTTTGAGCGGCTGGAGCAGGAAGAGCAGAGATTGAAGAAGCACGACGACCGTTGGATGGACATCCAACAGTATACATGCCATCTGTGGAAAGCCTCAAATCTGTGGAAAACAGCATACAACCCATCTACCATTACTTCAAATAATTTACAGCCCATTTGCTAATTCTTACGGGTTTTTTGGAGCACATATTCTTTATGTTAGCATTACAGCCCATATTGTGGCCACGGTTAAAAAATTATACGAAATTTTGCATATGTCGGTGCGGTCTGAACTGTCTTTAATCTCGAAATTTCGAGTCACATTCAGACTGATTTTAAAAATAAATGTATATCAATATAAAATCCAATAAATTGTCCACGCATGAAAATCAATGCAATTTAAAATCTCGAAATAAAAAAAGATATTTGAAAATAATTGCCGGTTTGATGTGTTTTAAAATGTACAGCCCATTTCTCATTACTGATAGACCATTTTCTCGGCCAGCCGAATGAAGCTCTCCTCGTCTTGAAAGATTTGCAGCCCAACAGGCCTGATAAAGCGACTTACTTGACAAATCACAAAAGAACTGGGCTAGCCATTTTCAGAAAGAAAAAAACTACTGGGCTGGTGTGTGGTAAACATAAAAGAAAAGGCTGTCTAGACAGGCCAGAGTGTCCCGCACAGCCCAGTTGACACCCTGCTTCCGTCTCAAAAACAAATTAGATAAATGCCGCTCCAATTATGGTGATTCATAAAAATGCCACTGCAATTTCCAAACTTTGAAAAACGCCACTGCAGTTTGCAAACTTTGAAAAACGCCACTCCAGACTTCAAAAAATGCCACTAGAAATGGCATGAAATGGCAATTTTCAAAGTTTGGAAATTGCAGTGGCATTTCTCAGATACACCAGATTTGGATTGGCATTTACCAAATTAACCCAAAACAAAAATAACTGGGCGAGCTGCTGGGTCCCTGGTGTGAGCCGCTCGTTGTGCAATTCTCTCGTTTATTGACTACGTTGACAATGGCATGGGACCCAGATGTCAGAAATCCACTAGGAGGAGCCATTTTTTATTGGCTTGAAATAAGGAGGCACTTGCTTGCGTACTGCCATGACCTTGGTGGGTCCCTGCTGTCATCCTCTCCACGTACAATCATCTCCTGATTGTGTACGCGTCAACTTGCTAGGCCCACAAGCCAGCCTCTAAACCGTGGAGGACAAATACAACCCATTTTCTCTGCGTACAGTACCAGTTAGTCGTGCTTCAAAACTGATCGGCACGCCATTAAAAAAATAAAGGTCGATAACTAATGCGGCACCTCGGGCCAACGTGGCCAGATCGCATTTTGCACGAGAAATTACACACCATGTTTCGTTGACATGTGGTCCCGTTCCAACATATTAGTGAGACGACAGCGAGTAGTAGGAGTATTTCCAAACGGACGTGTAGGCCGGGGCGCCTCTTCGTGAACCGTGGCAAACTCGCAACAGTCCACCGACTCTTTGCCTTTCCCTCTCGATTTGGAACTGCTGTCGCACGCTCTTCCTCTCCCTCCTCCATTTTCCTTCAGCCCTTCACCCTTTCTTCTGCCATTGTTCGATCGTCTTCTCCATGGAGGGAACAGGCTAGAAACGACCCCGTTATTCTTGCCCCGATCTGAAAGATGACGTGGTCTCATTGATCAGTGCGACGTCATCACCTCGGCTAGCATGGCAGGTTCGTTCAAGCCCATTCTCGACTCAACTAATAACATCATTACAAAGAACCCAAGAGTCAAGGAGCGGTTTGATCTCCCCTATCTTCTTCGCCGTGACCCTGATGACTGGCGCCGGCACGACGGAGGCCTTGCCCTGTGCTAGTTGATGCCGCTTGATAATGATACGTATGATGTTAACATGCCATCGCTTGAGGGCAAGGCTTGGGCGGGCGCAAATGGAGATTGGGTTGTTTACATTGGGTCCAACTGTGAGTGGGAACTTGTGAATGTGTACACTCGTCATCGGGTTCCACTTCCAAAAATCTCAGCACACTGCCCAGAGGTTGAGCACACCGGTAATGTACGCACGTTCAAATACGATCATGGTGACTGTCTTCTACGGAAGATAGCAATTTGTCGAGTTCCCAACGCTCTTGGAATTACAACAACTATCAAGTTGTTGCTATCTTTGACAAGCTTGTTGCTATCCTTCGTGGTTCGACTCGATGGATATTGCTCAAAAATCAGTTTCTGTACACGGATGAGTACTGTGATGCAATTCAATACTAGGGCCTTGTGTTTGCTACCACCACTCGTGGCACTGTTTTTGCATGGCATCCTAGTAGTTTTAGTACGTTTGTCTTCCATCGTAATTATAATTGTTTCATCCACATCCATGCGGGTTAGCAAGTTTCCCTTTACTAATTAACCTTCTTCTTGTGTTTCCAAGGTCCTGTGAACATCCCACCACCTATACTTGAAAATTTTTATAACCAAGGGGGAGATGCCGATGGTGATGATCACGAGCAGCGCCCATATACTCTGTGGCGCCTGGCAACTAATTCCGATGGATCACCTCTTCTTGTGTGTATACAGCCCACTGATGATGTTACTGCTAAGGAAGCAGGTGCCTCCCATGGTCGCACTCTCCGGACCTATTCCAACACCCGTTGCATGGTATTCGGGATGGATACTAGTGTGCTAGCTCCAACTCCTTCTCCCTGGCACAAAATTGATAGTCTTGGAGAAAACTCGCTCTTCCTTGGACAAAACTATCCGATGATGGTGAAAGGCGATCCAACTGCTGTTGACACATTTATGAGAAGCAACTGTGTCTATACCTCGGACATTTGGGTGGTTCCCTACCCTGGTACTGATATAGTAGGCCGCTTCAGCCTGGATGATCAGTCCTGCGTTGGTCTCCAGATCGACAACGGATGGCCCGTCCCAGAGAATCACTTTTGGTTCAAAGCAAGCGTTTCCAACGCCGCGGAATGGTTGAGTTGATGTTCATTTCATGGCTTGTTATTTGTTGTGTGGTGAAAACTTTAGTATTTATAATGTATCCTCGTTGTCGATGTGGGTTGATGACCTGTTGTATGTAATAAAATGATATGCCTGTGATAAACTTACTAAATTTATGAATGGCTTTCGAGTCGCTTCTCTGAGTGAGTGGTGCGATGAGGAAAAACAATATTTTCCGAATACATAATTGTACGTGCATTGCAACAGGTTATCGGATGAGGCCAATCAACAATAGTAGTACACTATTTGTACTAGCTTCACATGCTTCGCACGTCGGGCGGGTGTTTTTACTGTAGCCATATGTTAATGTGTTCGTTGTACGTAACCAGCACCTCGAATCCTCGATACTAGTATACTATATAGTAGTAGGAGTAAGTATTAGGAGTAGTAGGGTGGCATGGGCCAGAACAAGCATTCAGAGTACGTCACACGCTACCACCACGACATCCATCTAACACCATATTATTTCTTGGAGTCCGTGCTAGAGCAATCTCTTCAACCTCGTCGTTTCTCTAACTTCAGCCATCACGCGACGGGCGAGGTGGGGGTTTGCCGATAGTCGGTTTCCTTAACTGCGGCCCCACTTGTAAGGCCAACTCCAACGCACGACCCCAAACGCACCTCCGTTTTGCACGAGCTCCAACGATAATTTTGACTAGAAAAGCAAGACCAAAGAAAACAAGAACCACAAGAATACATTTTACTACTCCTGTAAGTTGGATTAGTGCCTTCTCGATGCATTCATTATTGATCTGCGGAGGCTCGATCTTGCGTCTGTGCTAGCTAAAAGTGACAGAACATCTACTAAATTGCGCTCTATCAATATATGGATGTACTCTTCTTCCCAATACAAAAACTTGCATCCATTCTACTCCCTCCGTTGCACAATACATGCCTTCTATTTGTCAAAATATATATGTATCTAGACATGTCTTAGTATATAGGTACATCCATTTTTGGACAAATGGAAGTCAAGTATTTTGGAACAGAGCGAGTACACAATAAAAAATTTAAGTTAGCACAACTAGTCTAATCCGAGAGCAGAACCGAAGATTTGGCCGAGTTCTTCCTCCTTTTGCCGACACGTGGGACATCCAGCATCCAGGTCGTGTCATGAAAGAAAATAGAGTGGTAGTTGAAGCCACGAGATGTGATTCTTGGGTTAAACTATAAATAGAATCGTAATACTCTTGAGTAACTCCAAAAGCGGCCACTGAAGATCTTTATTGGATTTGTTTTTCATCACCAGCACGTCGAGGTGAAAGATGTGCAGGTTTAGTGGGTCCTCTTGCGTTTTCACTAACATGTGGGGCCGCATGTGAGCAAACAGACGATGGGCTCCATGCGTCCGCTGACTGGCTGAGAAGAGAGATAGAGGAGGGCTGAGCACGGACTGCAGGAAATTTGTTCTACGTACCTCGATATAGGCTCGATATAGTTGGGTGGCATGGGCCATAACTAGCATTCACGTCTAGCAGTACGACACACGCCACCCACACGAGTCTCATCCAACACCAATTTTCTTGGAGTCCATGCTACAACCATCTCTTCTCCCTCCTGTTTTCTCAGCCATCGCGTGGTGGGCGGGGTGGGGGTTTGCCGATAGTCGGTTTGCTCAACTGCGGTCCCACTTGTAAGTGCAAATGCAACACCGCACGCATTCCCGCTTGAGCGGCGTGCCGGACCAACCGTGTGGGGGTGCGACGTGAACACGGCAGGCTTTTCCTTTTGAACTCGTAACTTGTAAAATTTGGTTCTGCTCCATGGCGCGATCGATAGATAGAAAATAACGATTTTTCCTAGACTAATGAGAAGTTTGGTTCTGGCGCCGTTCATGCATGGAGTACGTACGAAAATTATGAAGTTGATGTGAAAGATAAGATAATTACTGTAGTATCATATACTACTACATGGATTTGACGGAAAGATAAAAATACATACGAATCCATCAACGTTCAACGACATCCTCACGCCCTAGTGCGCCGGGTCACCAACCGACGTGTGAGTAGCAGCGACGTTGGCGGCGAGCTCAACGTGCTTCTGAACAGTGCCATCCAAGGTTGCTCTGCGCTCCAAGAAGGCCAGCGTCCTATCATCCTCCTCTTGCATGTAGTAGTCCTTGTGGACGATTTGCGCGTAGACGTGGGTGATTATGTCGATGGTGTCTTGCTTTTCTACATGTACTGTACTACTACGGAGTGCATGCATGTGTGTACCCGGGGTGGAAGCACTGCATGCATGTGTGTACGCATTATTCCCTCTAGTAATAGACGTCGTGCTATAACTACCAATGCTATTTTTCAGGCCGATCGCTAGTCACCTTGGTCCCACAGATTTTTTTTCTTTTTTCTGAAGCACGATGTATAAACAGTAACATATGGAGTAGTATGAGCGGATTCAAAGAAGAGCGTATTGATGGTTGCTTCTTCAGAGAAACTTACAGTGGGAAAGGTGGGGCTTATGATTTGACTGCTCATGACTCACTATTAATGCGGCGCAATGACCGGGCTGAGTCTCCCATGCGGTTGTGCACTACCCCCTTGGTTCTTAAATATACTCCGGAGTGTAGATTCACTCATTTTGCTCCGTATGTAGTCACTTTTTGAAATCTCTGTTAAGACGAATAGAATATTTAGGAATGGAGGGAGTACACATATGAAGCAAAGTGAGTGAATCTGCACTCTAAAATATGCCCGTTTGAAATTTGTAAAAAGACAAATATTTAGGAACGAAGGAGTATAATTTTGTGCATGGCACATGGACCCGGATGATGAAGAGGCTTCTCGCAATGCTATCAAGCTTGCATCATTTGTTTACATAATTGACGTACTATACAAATAATTTTCCAGCGACATGAAATTGTACAATGGTGTGAGCTTTCAGCTTTTGTTTCGCATGTCTTGCCATCGATGCTCTTTTGGAAACAATAAAAAACTAACTTCCTTGCTAATGCATGTCAATTATTAGCAGATCAGAGCTAATAATTACATCACAACTGAAGACAAAGTTGTGAGAAGGTGTTAAATTAAAATTGATCCATGCTTTCATTGGCAGCAACGTCCCCCCAATTAACTATAGAGGTACAATGGCTGGTATATGTGTGGAGGAGGAGAGAGGCCTACCTCATGTATTAAGGAGATCGATCCGCCTCATGTATTAAGGGAGATCGATCGGCATCCATGCATATGTGCAGGAGATGAATAAGGTTGGGAGAGAGACAGAGCTAGAGTGTTGGAGGGGGTGGTAGTGGAGTTGCTTCTAACAAATGGTGGGACAGGCTTGCTATACAAACGGAGGGCACGCCCGCAATATCAATAAGAAAGGAGATGGCTGCTTGTTGTCTGTGCACGTGCGTGTGAGAGACGGGTCAGGAGGCATGCATGAATGATGAGGGGGGATGATGTGGCTGTGGTAAGTAGACGTAACTACATAGGAAGATCAATCGCCCTTTGTAAGAGAAAGGAGAGACATAACTTGTGAGGTACGTCGATCGATGGGGGGGGGTAGTTAAAGTCGATCTAGGTATATGTTGGGAGATCGATCGGTATACATGCATGTGTGTGTTAGAACAAATGAGGCACGAGGAGAAGGATAGAGAGAGAGGGATGCATGTAGGAGGTGGTACGAGAGGCATACTATATCGAGGGGGAGGAGTGTGCGAGTACGAGAACGATGAAAAGAGTGGTGGGAGTGAGGCATGGACGGTGACAAGAGAAGAGGGGAAGCTTGTGTTTGTGCTAGGCACACCTGGCTAGAGAGGCATATCGATTGATGTGTGCCGTAAAGAAGGAGCTGGGGGGCCTACACACACCGTGGGTGAACGACCTAAAGTGAAAAGACGAATTTGCGCGATGGAGCTAGAGAATGCTGAGGGAGGGTGAGAGGGATGCGGGCGTGTGCATGCACAAGAGAAAGTTAGCACTAGCTACAAAGATAAGAGGGTTGTGTGGGTGTAAAAGACGAATAGAGATCATATATACTTCATTATAAAAAGCGAATTAGGATATTTGAAGAATTTATCATAGTGTTTCAAACCGACGGATGTGTGAATATATATAATGGTGATACACATGGTGTGGTTATGAACATGGTATACTACATTTAATATATTTTATCTCTACTCTTATAAAAAACGGAGTTGTTGATAATGGTGTGCCTGCCATCCTGCATTATAGGCCGTCTGATTTATATCTGGCAGATAGCAAGGAAACTATGATGGTTGAAGTTGGCAACAATCATGATTGTAGATTCTTATTGAAATAGAGAAACGAATTCAAATTTAGTTCGAATTGCAGCGGTAGTATAGACATTTGGAATGCACTAAAATGTTGGTATGAGTAGGTTACATGCATTATACAGCAAGCAAAAAAATTTAATCGGACATAACATGGATTCATACTCCCTCCTTCCATCTATATAGGGCGTAATGAGATTTTTAAGACCGCCTTTGACTATTGACAAGATTAATAGTACATGGCATGCACAATGTGAAAATTATATCAGTGAAAGAATCTTTCACAGAGAAATTTAACGGTGTGCTTTGTGTAAGTTGCATGTCATATATCATTGCTCTAATATTTGGTCAAAGTTAGCATCGAAAAAACGCATTAGGCCCTATATAGATGGAAGGAGGGAGTAGCTTTGAATAGCATTTGTATAGTAAAACGGGGCAAGACTCTCTCTTTGTGTGGTGTGAATAGTTTTATTTTTTCGTTTTCTTTTTGGTTGAGGGAAGTGCGAATTGATTTGGTACGTACAAGTACAATATTACTACACGTTAGGCTTGTCCTTAAAATTCAACCCGCGTCTTGTTATATCCCTAAAATTCAGATATCATGCTCCCAAAACTGGCGCCTTCACAACCCGCGCCTTGCTATGCCAAAATTACAACGCGCGCGAAAACTCCCTCCAGCTGCCAAATCCCGACACGTGAAATCCCCCTTCTAACCCTGAGCCGAAAGGGCCGATAGTTCAAATAGGTGGGGGGTACTTTTGTAACACACCCTACATTTTGGACAAGCGCATTCCTAAGTCATGCTTCACCCCCTCCCATCGCCCCCTTTTCGCCATTCGAAATCCCAGGCCGCCATAACCTCTCCGCTTCCGCCATGTCACCGCTGCCCAACCGGAGCCTCTTCCCCGATGACGTCGTTCACCGCAAGAGCTCGACGTCCCTCGTCCACCTCCCCGGATGAGGATCTGTCGTCCATCTCGCCGTCCCGCCGGTTCAGCCGCCCCGTCCTCCACCTCCAAGGAGCTGCTCCGACGATCGCCTCGTATATCGCGGCTGCTCCATCCCCACATCGCCGCCTTAACCTGCTCCACCGGAACCGCATCATCCTCACCGACTCCTCGGACGAAGCCGAGGCCTACTCGGCGCCACCAAAGAGGTTGTACACTCATCGCATCGCACCTTCTCTTTAACTCGACCTCCCGGCACCGACGGTGCTCCATCCCGCACCCCCATGGAGCGGTTACCTTGAAGCCGGCGCCGCGGGCGACATCTCCATGGCGGCTCTCCCCCAGTGCGAGGCCCCTTCGGCGGTGGCGTCCATACCAGCCGGATCTGCTGCTGCTCCGGCTCTCGCTCGATCGCTCGCTTGCCCAGCTACTGCTGCTGCTGCTCCCCCCTCGCTCGTGCTGCTGCTCTGCTCCGATTAAGCCACACTTCAGTCGACTGAATCGACTTTTGGGTTAGTCGATTTTCAGGGGTTGGGGGGGCTCGCCGGAGTTAAGGAAGAACCACCCGCATTGGGGACGGGGGTTCACCGGAGAGGTACCCTACTATCTATCTTAGGGTTCAGGGTGGGGGTGCGGGGGGCCTAGAGGGCTGGCCGGGGCGGCGGTGGCGAGTTGTTTCGGGGTGACGAGGCGGCGCTGGGGCCGGCGGTTCGGCCGGTGGTGGCTGGCGGCTCAGGGGGGTGCAGGTTGAAGATGAACTGCAGGCCCTCCCTAAACTACATGTCAAGTGCCTCTCTGCTACCATTGTGTTCAGTTTCAACAGTAGCATTTAGATTCCACGGTAAATTTCAGTTTCGACAGTTAAGTTCAGAGTCAACAGTTTTTACCTCATCTGTTGTAGTCAGGTGGTTTTTGGTGATGTTAATTTTACATCCATTTTACATCATCTATTGGAGATGCTGTTAGAATCCCACTTGAGATTGACGATGTCTGTCTTGTGCTTCTTCAACCTTGATGTCTTACGGCTCACCGGAGCTGCTCCAACGGCAGAACGATCCATCACAACAGAGCAGTGCCCTGGAAACCGTCTACAGATTCCTCAGATCTTCCTCCACACCTCCGATAGCCACCTCTGCCTCACCTGCTTCAGCGACCAACCCAATGATGCTGAGGTCGACACGGCTACGGCAAAGATGTTGTACACTTGTTGCATCACTTATTACTATACATTCACGTCGATCCATTAGGGCTATTTTGGTTCAACAGAAAAACATCGATCCACTGGTTGTTACCATCACTCTAAATTTCTGCATGCTCTCCTTACATAATCTCACCATATTTTTTTCGTATACATGCCAAATATTGTACATAGTCATGCTGAACATGTAGAGAAAAAGAGAAGAGTTTTGCACGGCAATACAATGTCATGCAGACATCGCTCCATGGTGGGTTCAATGGCAAACCCTCCCCACCCCTCTCCAGATTGTAATCCAGAGGAAGATATCTGTTCTGAGGCGGATTCGGATGCCGCTGACCACTCCTATTTACCCCCAAGGTGTTTGCTCTACCTTGGCATGATGATGTTAGTCATATCATGCATATGTTGCCTTGCAGTGCCTACTTTTGACATCATGTATGTCATCTGCTTAGTTTAGACATGTTCTGTAATGCCACCTATTTAGTTTCTATATCATATATGGGAATTATGCAGTCTCATGTCTTTTAGCCAGCCATAATATATGTGAAATGTGCAATGCCATCATGTTTAACCAGGCATCATATATTTGAATGATATCTTGCCCATCCTTTCTTCATTACATTTCCATTTGTCGACAATGTTTGTACATTAAACTATTCTTCCTGTGAATCAGCCATTTGGGTGGGAGATGGAAAAATCTGGGTGAAAACAAGGCCTTCAGAGCAGACAGTGCTACCTGTTAAAGCAGATCTCTTGTTGGGTCCCGATAGCTCCTCAGAGATGGATTCAGAGACAGATGACCAGTCCTATTCCCCCACTGAGGTGTATGCTCTAACTTGGCACGGTTATACTTCTCATATCATGCATACGGTGTCTTGCATTGCATAGTTTAGACATCATATAAACAATATTCAACACCATGTTCTTAGTTCAGACATCATATCGAATGCCCTCTGTTTAGCATATAAATCACATATGTGAATTAAATGATGCGAACCTGATTACTTAGATAACATGTAGGTGAATTATGTCATGCGATCCTGTTTAGTTATTCATCATATCTTTGAATTATGTTATGCTATGCTATCCAGTTTAGATAGACATCATATATGTGAAATTATGCCATGCTATCCGTTTTAGTTAAACAATATACATGTCAACTATTTCATGCCCTCTTTTTTCCACACTATCTATTGCATCTGTCTCTCATACAATGTCTATACATTCAACTATGTTTCCTGTTTATCAGCCATTTGAATTGGAGCGGGTGATGCCAGTATCTAGCGGACTAAAAACATGGTCTTCAAATAAAACAGTGCTACCTCTTGGTGGAGATAGCACCCCGGTTGTGCATGCACAAGAACCAGCCCTACCACACATAACCCAAACTCTCGTAGATTGTACCCCTACTACGATGGACAGAGAACCAGCTTCACCCAATCTAACCCCAACCCCAGCCGATAGTAACCCAGTTTCTATTGACACAACACCATCTCCACCACAGAGCTCCCAAACAAGAGCAGTTAGTAAGGCAGCTCCAGTTCCCAAAGGGCCAGTACTATCACGGCGAACCCCAACTCCACCAGTTAGTACGCTTATTCCTGTGGAGGAAGCACAACCAGCTGGTCGTAGTTTAGCATCTATCGCATTTGATGTTGTTAAATCGTATGTGTGTATCTTCCCATCTTGGAAATATTATACTGAAGATGAAGGAAAATGCCAGTTGCAGGTGTTTATCCAGGAGTTATGTGTAAGTAATGTTATTCATGGCAATTACTTTGCTTCGTCCCATACATCCTACCTCCATGATGGTTATAATACAACAAATTTTCCCATTTTTCTCTATAGAGAAGGACCAATTTGGAAACTCAAGATGAGGTAACCTATGCTAATACCTCTGCTATCTTCAAGAATGCTTGGTGGCAGTATCGGAATTACCTGAAGAAAACATACTTCACCGGCAAAGAAACTCATCAAATTCCCTTACGTTCTCCTGAGACACATTTACTGGACGATGACTGGGAACGCCTTGTTCTGTACTGGTCCCGAACCAAGAATGTGGTAAGGTCTATGAGCTCATTTTCTATTTTTAAGTATTATATTCTAGCGTCTTACTGTACTCTGTTCATGTAGAACAAGTGCCTAAACCTGAAGAACAACTGTTCTAATTTAAGATTCCATTGCTACCATAGGACATAGATATATGTTTGTTTGATGCTTTTATTATGAACTAGTACTTGGCAATAGAAGACTTGGTAGTTTAATCCTATCCACCTTACTAATGAACTGGTTCACCGAAATGAGTTTCATATACTAGTACATGCTAAACTTGTTATGTGTCTGCTTGTTTCTTCTTTTAGAATGCTGACAGAATATTGGGGAAGAGTGCCTTATTAAGCAACAGTAAAGGAAGTAATGCAGATAAGGTTCAGGATAGTGACACATCCTGTCTTGGTTTAGTGTTGGAGTTACTGGCCACTACCGCTTGCACGAGCTATTCAAACTCACTGTCTGAATCAGTTCGGTTTCTTGAGTCTCAACTACAAGCTGAAAGACATCAACTAGCTGTGCTGTGACAAGAAGCGGAAGGACTGTAGAAGTCCCTGGAGCATTCAGATGCATACTTTCTGGTGCAACAACAAGCGTTGGAGAATTTTAGCGCCAAACAGGACAAAGCTAATCAGCTTGCTAAGCTTATTGCCAGCATGGTGGATACCCAGGATAACGTTTCTTGAGCTCTTCTGAAGTTGTTTCAGTTATGCTCTTGTTTTGCTGTCGTGTTTATTTGCACTGGTGGCCAATTTTGATGGCCAGTGTATATGATATGCTGCTTTGTTCCCTATATTTGCACTAGTGGCGAACTTTGATGCCCAGTGGATGTAATATGTGTAATAGCCGTGATAGCCTAGCGTTAGTTGCTAGCTTATTTATTTCCTTGTTGTCTTGTTTATTTGTTTGCTTGTAGTCATTGCAGTTCTTTTTCCGCGGTTAACTAGTGGCTGCAATAACCTATTTTTTAAAACTAGGCCACAATTGAAAGTGCGTTATATTGACTAGAGGGGGGTGAATAGGCAATTTTTATGAAATTCTTCACCGAGGAATTTGCCGGTGAGGAAATTCCTTAGCGAAGAACTACTAGCAGTGAAATAAGTACTCAAAGGTAAACATAACAGAATACAAGCATAGTCATCATGATGAAATGAAGACAGGCACAGAGTACAGGAAGCGTAATCACAGGATAACACAGGATGAAGACAAACAGACTAAAGAAATTGAACTGAGGAAATTGACAAAGTCTTTAGTCAAAGTATTCAAACACAGATATGAACAAACATACATCACAATTATGAGGAAATGAAAGAGTTGAGGAAATAGAACCAGTAAGCTCGGTGAAGACAATGATTTGGTAGACCAGTTCCAACTGCTGTCTCAGTTGTACGTCTGGTTGGAGCGGCTGAGTATTTAAACTTGAGGACACACAGTCCCGGACACCCAATCAAGGACACTTAGTCCAAGACACCCAGTCCTCACTGTATTCTCCTTGAACTAAGGTCACACAGACCTCGTCCAATCACTCGTGGTAAGTCTTCAGGCGACTTCCAAACCTTCACAAACTTGGTCACTCGGCGATCCACAATTCCTCTTGGATGCTCTAGACCATGACGCCTAACCGTCTGGAAGAAGCACAGTCTTCAAAGGTAACAAGCGTCGGATCCACTCAGGATCAATCTCTTCAGTGATGCTCAATCACTTGGGGTTTGTAGGTGTTTGGGTTTTGGTTTTTGGTTTTTCCTCACTTGATGATTTTCGCTCAAAGTCCTCGGAGGATGGGTTGCTCTCAAATGACAAGTGTCAGTTTCTCTCGGAGCAGCCAACCAGTTAGTGGTTGTAGGGGGTGGCTATTTATAGCCTAGGGAGCAGCCCGACATGATAAGACATAAATGCCCTTCAATGATATGACCGTTAGGTGGATAGATATTTTGGGACAGCTGGCGCATAGCACAACAACGGTCGAAATTTTGAGTAGCAAAATCCTCAGGGCTATCATGTTCCTCACTGTGTAGGCAATCCGCACTGGCGAATTCCTAACTCCTCAGTCAGGACAAATTCCTCAGAGACCAGAAGAACTTCGTCTCTGTCACTGAAGAAATTGACTGAACTGTATGAGATTTCCAATGGCTTCACTCGAAGGGATTGGTAGGTGTAGGATTTTGAGTTGAGCATCACATGGAAAATTTTCCTTAGTATTTCCTCGACCCCCTTTAACAGTACGGTGTTTCCTATGACTCAGGAAAGAGAAAAAACAAAACTATGAACACGAAAGTCTTCAAGCTTCATATTTCTCACATGAATATCAAGTATCCATGGACACACCAATTTCTTCACTTTCAAAGTCTTCATAAATACCAAAATCTTCAGTCGAAGATATTCATTTTCAGGGGTCGACTTTTACTGTAAATATCAAACTCCTCATAGACTTATAGACCTGTGTACACTCACACACGCATTAGTCCCTTAACCTATAAGTCTTCAATACACCAAAATCACTAAGGGGCACTAGATGCACTTACAATCTCCCCCTTTTTGGTGATTGATGACAATGTAGGTTAAGTTTTCAACGGGGATAAACATATAATATTGAGGAATTTGATTGCAAGATATAGAAGAACTCTCCCTGAAGATGTGCATAGTGAGGAATTTGCTTTTGAAGCAATGCACACTTGAAGAGTTGAATCATGGAGATCTCCCCCTATATCTTGTAATTCATACACGCATTTAACATATAATATGAAGAATTTGAAATGCATGATGAAATATGGTGCCTGATGAAATTCAGCATGCATGCAATAATATTATCGAGGAATAAGCATGCAGAATAGTGCATCAAGAGTATTAGAGCATAGTGCATCAAAAGTATCAGAGCACCATCGGGTTTAAGATTACAACTCGATCCAATAAAGTTTCAGAAGAACGAGAGTTGTAACTTAGAAAAAAAACGCCCATATAGTAGACCCGCTTTAAGACTAACTCATATTTCTCCCCCTTTGTCATCAAATGACCAAAAGGATCGAAACTGAGGACTAACGCCCCTGAAGATAATCATGTTGATGAAGGAGCGCCAGCGTTTTTGGGGTCGTTTGTTGATGTTGGGCCTGCCGCAGTGTCATCCAAATCTTCATGTTCATCAGTGTCGCGCGATGAAGAATATGAGATGGCCACCAGAGAAGGAACCTTGACCTTCTTGAATTTCTTCGATGGAGGTGCAAACCAGTCAAAATCTTCATTAAGACCCATGTTCTTTAGATCTTCTTCACCATACAGATGTGACAGGATTGCCCAGGTGCAACCGAAGACTTGATGGAGGTAGTAGTGGTTTTTCTTCACTGCATTGTGTGTGGCAGTCATGTTGTGAGGAAGTGAACCAAACTAACGCTTAACCCATTTGTGATTTCGATCCACCTTCTGGTGAAGACTAAGCAGAAGTTCACAGTCAGTCATCACGCGCGGAGCAGTGGCTTGAGGAGTGGACTTAGGTGCATTGGCAGAGTCATGTGTGGCAGAGTCATCATTGGTGGAATAAGATGCAGCTTTGCGAAACTGACCATCCAATGGACGAATGCCTTCATCAATTACAGCTGGTGCCTTGCCCTTTCCATCAACTGAGGAATATGTCTGCTTGAGGACTTCAATTGGGGGCAAGTAGCTGAGATGATTCTAGAAATCAGCTTTGTAGTTGAGTGAAGACCTTGTCCTGAGGAATCTCATGATCCAAGGTGCATAAGGCTTCAGCTCAAACGGAGACAGTGCAACATTGGCCATAGTCCTCATGAAGAAATCGTGATAATTGACAGGAATGCCATGAACGATGTTGAATACCAGATTCTTCATGATGCCAACAATTTCCTCATCAGATGAGTCGTGGCCTTTGATAGGACTGATTGTCCTCATAAGAATACGATAGACAGTTCTGGGCACATACAACAATTCCTTCACGAGGAATTTGGTTCTTGGTGCTTGACCTGGCTTCAAAGGTTTCATCAGCACCTGCATGTAATGATGTGTGAGATCAAGTTCACTGTAGATGCAGCGAGCTTCTTCAAGGGGAGGACTGAGTGGTAGAGCACGAAGCAATTCAGAGGCTGGTGCAGTGTACTGAGTGTTTTCAGAAATCCAGTCCAGCACCCATGAATTCACATCTTCAGCATCTCCGGTGATGTGCAGCGTTGCATAGAATTGAAGAATCAGTTCCTCATTCCAATCGCAGATTTCAGAGCAAAAGTTGAGCAGCCCAGCGTCATGAAGAACACTAAGGACTGGTGCGAAGCACGACAGAGATTCCATATCCACGTGAGGAATATGCTCATGGTAGAAAATCTTCTCCTTGTTGAACAGCACTGAGGAATAGAAATTGGCTTGACTAGCAGTCCAGAAACGCCTCTTCCTAATGCAAGCAGAGTCATATGGGTTGTAATCTTCGAAGAATACATGCTCGCCGAAGAAATCATCAGCCTTGAACTTTTGCTTGCATGAGAATGGATCCTTTGGCTTCGGCAGAGGAGTGTCTGTGAGTTGCATCACGACCCCAGGAATCTCAATCGCAGGTTCTTCAGGCTGAGGAATTTCTAGTTCCTCCTCAGTGGCAGTCTGCGTAGTTGGTTGTTTAGCAGCAGAAGTTTCATCAGCGCTAGTGGCTGGAATTTCCTCATGGACAGATGCAGTGGGATGAGTTTCTTCAGAGCCCATGTGAACAGTTTGTGTGGGGGACTGAGGAATTTGCTGTAGAGGAGTGAACATTGGAGAGTTTGGATGCTGACTTTCCCAGAATTCATCACTGATGACGGGTGTGGAGCATCCAATGTCCACATCATCACCTTCCATTTCTTCAACGCCGGCCTCTTGAGCTGTGAACTGAGGCATAGGCGAGGAGATGATAGGTGTTGAAGGGATCGCATCCACTTTAATTTCTTCATCCAAAGGTTCAGACGAAGCAGCATAATGAGTTTCTTCATCAGATCGGCTGGGGATCACATATTCTTCATCAAAAGGAACAAGGTCCTTTGATGGCCTGGTTGAGATGGGAACAACATCAATCGGATGTGCAAATGAACTTGTCATAGGCTTCATTTTCTTCGGAGCTGAAGAATCTGAAGCAGCTGATGCTTTCCTTTCTTCACTGCAGCACGCTCTGCAGCCTTGGTCTTCTTCACATCCGATGTAGATGGAAGGATTGGAGTTGAAGTTGGTGCAGGAGCAGCTGAGGAATCTGGTTGATTTTCTTTAGGCACAACTGATGCAGTTGCCCTTAGTTCTTCAGTTTCTTCAGGCACACCACTAGTGGGTGCCCTGGAAATTTCTTCAGCGGCTGGAATGCAGTCATTAGCCCTGGAACTCACATTATCTTCAGCAGCCTGATTGTCATCAGCGGTGCTGGCATTTTCTTCAGTAGGCTGAGCAGATGCTTCAGCCCGAGGAATTTCTTGTTGCGTTGGGGCTGCAACATTGGAAGTGAAGTTATCCGCAAGTTTCACAAAGCGAACCTTGGCTCCAAGCCAATCAGCACAATATGCTTCAAAGTCATCATTGAGTTTCTTAATCTCAGTCTGAGTAGTGACAAGTTCTTCAGTTGTCATAGAGACAACGTTTTTCTTCAGATAGCACTCTTTCTTGTACTGCGCTTTCTTAATCTGCCTGGCCTTCTCAAATTTCCACTTTTCTTCTTGAATGAAGTGGGTCAGCATGTGACTTTGGCCAGGAGTCAGCTTGAAGTTAGGGAAGGGAGTGTTGGGGTCCTTGTGCCAATCATCAATGTAGTCGAGGATCAGCTTGGGATCCAAAAACAGTGGCACCTCTGATCCTTTGGCTCTAGCGGCCCTGACTTGCCTGTCTCTGATAATTTCTGCAAGTTCATCATCATCAGTTTCATCTTCATCAGACGGCACTTGGAAAGCGACTTGCTTCTTTTGAGGACTTGGGCGTGGACCTCGCCCAACAGTGGCCTTTGTCTTCAGTAGTGAGGGGCCAGCTGAGGAACTTGGTGCAGCTGAGGAACTAGCTGAGACACCTGAGGCAATGGAGATGCCGACAGTCCTTTGGCATGAAGCGAGATGCACAGGTGCTGAGGATTTGGTCGGAACAGCTGAAGGCTTCGGCGGAGGAGCTGAGGACTTTGGAGGAATAGGAGCAGCATGAGGAATTGGCCATGAGGGCTTTGCTGAGGAAGCACTTGGCTTGCGCGCAGGCTTCTTTAACATAGCCTTCTTTGGCTTGACAGCAGAGGCCTCAGCAGAGGCAGCAACAGCAGCAAAGTCTTCATTGAATTTCCTCACTGCTTCCCTGGCTTGCTTAGCCAGCTTGGCTTGGCGCTTGGCCCATTCATCAGGATAGTCCTCACCTCGCTTGAGGCTGGTGGGATCAGCAATTTGGCCAGGTGCCAATGGAGCTCTTGGGCATGGAGGATTGAGTGCGAATTTCTTCATATACTTAGGAGTGACATATCTGTACTCCCTCCATTCTCTTGCCCATCTCCTCTCTATCTTCTGAATGTGTACTTTGCGCTCATTCTTGGTTTCCTCAGTAGGTGTGCAGTACCTAGCATATATGTCATCAGGGATCTCAAACGCTGTATTTACCTCAGGCCTCTTTCCTCCCTTCTATGGCCTTTTACCATCAGCCATTTTCTTCAGTTGAGGAATTTGAACAATCAAATTCTCTGAAGAAGTATGCAACTTTTTCTTCGAGGAACGCTGCAAATGAGTTAAATTGATGAGAACCTAGTGATTCAACAGCTGACATGTGTACATGTGAACAGAGTATAGTTGCGAGGAATTTGGAGAGGTCATATGCGTTCTCAGAAGGTTTTTCAAAATGAACAGGTTTGAGGAATTTGACCAGATGAGTCTTGAAGATTTTCACTAAGCGTTCTTTGTCTTAGGTTCCAGAGTTGTATAGATCGATGATCCACACAATTGAGGAATCTTGAAGAAAAATGATGCTTAGAGAAACGAATCAAGAACAGATGACTTGTGAGGTGTTCAGTGTGTGAAGATATGAAGAAAAACACTTTTGAAGATTTTGTAGATAATCATTCGAATCAATGAGGGCAGTAAAAGTAACTTTTATTTACCCTGGATGAAGAAACGACGAACTGGAGTGAGGAGATGTGAAGTTCGTCTGTGCAGATCTTCCACGCCCTAACTTGGCGGAGGAAGACGGCTACGGCGGCGGCGGAGTGAAGATGTCCGCAGTCGCGCGAGTACGTCGGCGATGAGGTCGAGGCAGTGAAGCTCTTCCTCACCGGCGGCGATGAAGTAGCGGCGGCGCTAGGGTTTGAGAAGCTCGAGCTGGAGAGAGAGGTCGAGCGGAGTAAAATAAGTGAGGAAGGGTATTTATAGCCACAGTGAAAAACTGCTCGCCCGAAGAAATTGGACGAACGTGCCCCTGACCCTTCTCATTCGCATGACACGTGTCACCCACGTAGTGAGAGGTGGAGATCGTGTTAGATCGTGGGTGAGTGGATAAGTGTATCGAGGGATGCGGAACGGTTTGAGCGGCAAAAACGAAAAATTCGATAAGATAGGTTTTAAAGTTCCGTTCGCAATTTCTTCAGCTGACAAGGACACAGTGAAGATTTTGAACGAGTTTCAAATAGAACGCACATGAAGAATTTGTGAACAGATTGGGTTGAGTATAGCATAGAGGGGAAGGGTCCGATCACATTCACTTAGCAGAAAACAAACTTGAAGAAATACCAATAAGTGAATGCTGTAGAGGACATGAACTCATATATATATATATATATATATATATATATATATATGAAGAAAAACGACGGAACCAGTGAAGACTATGAAAAGTTGAAGAATATGAATAATTTGAGGAATTTCAACTTTTGGTGGTGGCGTGACCCACCGTATAATAATGATGATTTCAGATACCGCGTACAATTATCGTAGGGTTCTGAGAATCAAATTCTTCGTTAATTTCTTCACACTAAGAGTGTTATTCTTCATTGATTGAAGAAAAACGTTTCTTCATGTGTTGCACATATAAGTCATCAATTTTGCATAAGTGTTAGGTTGAGTGTCCTTTTCAAAAAACATTCGAAGACTCTAAGTGTCACATCCCTAGCTTCTGGTGTTGCCTAGTTTTTGCATCTTGCTTGCATCATGTTTAAATTTCTGAAACTTGAATTGAGGATTGTTGAAACCTCAGAAATCTGATTAAAAGAAGGGCAAGCACCCTTTAAATTGCATTCTGTGAATCCAAAATGCCCTAAAAATAGTTTTGTGAATTTTGGCAAGAGTTATATATCAAACCAAAATTCTAGAACATTTTTAAGGAATTATTTGGTCTCTGAATTTAAATAAATAATCTATTTGAATTTGGGGATATATTCATAATATATAATGAATATATTTTCAAATGCTTTGAAATGTTTTATGTACTTTTGGAATAGTCTAGAGAGGTAACATAAATATCTCAGAATGTTTTGGCACTGTTTGAAATTATTTTGAATTTGAAAACAGTGGCAAAATAAAATGAAAAGTGAACAGAACAGAAAAATTAAAAAAGAACATAACTCACCTAGTCCACTTACCTGGTGGCCAACAGGACCGGCCCAGCTAGGCCCAGCCCACTTACCTCCTCGCTCGTCGTCTTCCTCTGCTGGTAGGCAGAGGCGAAGACGCACGCGCGCGCTGGGAGGCCTCCACCTACTGCTTCGCGCTGGCAGCGTCCCCGCGAGTCCAGCTGCTCGCCTGGAGACGCCCGGCACCCCCTGCATATCTTCCCTCTCCCCCTAGACCTCTTCCCCTCCTCTGTTTTCTCCGCGCAGCACCACCGAACACACCCGCCGCCGCCGATGAGCACCACCGTGGCCACCGGGCACCCCTCACCCTTCCGCCGAGTCCAGAAGAACCGCCAGGACCTCCTCGTCCTCCCAATCGAGCTACTAGACGCCAAGAGGCCCTGCTTCATCATCATCGCAGTCATCTTCAACCTCGGGAACCCGAGCCCCTCGTCGTCGATTCGCTGCACTCCGGCCGCCCTCGAGCCCACTGACCCTCCAAACGGACTCACAGTGAGCTCCCGAGCCGTCCCCCCCTTCTCCCCTGGTCGCTTTCGACCTCTAGGCCATAGCCCCGTCTTGGCCGAAGCTTCTCGCCACTGCGTTCGTCCCTGCCGTCACTAGGGCTTGCGCCCGACGTTTCTAAGCGCGTTGGCGTGCTCCCCGTGCTCTGTAGCTGTTGCCTAGCCGCTTAGCTCGCCCGCTTGTGAGCCGCAGCCTTGTGCCCGAACAAAGCCGTGCTCCGGCCGCCGCCTTGCTCGACGCCGGCGCAATTCCCGGCCACCCCAGCAACTCCCACCACCACCAATGGATGCGCGCTGCCCCCAGCTAGCCGTAGGTCCAAACAGCGGCCGATTCCGTGGACTACAGCGAAATCCCGACTCTCTCCGCCACGGTTTGTGTCACCGGCGGCTAAACGCCGGCAGCTGACGTGGCCGTCATTAGCGGTTAAACACCCCACTAACCAACCCCCCTACGCCACTAACACCTGGGCCCTGCTGCCTAACTAACCCTGGTTTAAACCCTGTTTAGATTAAACTAACCCACGGGCCCCACAGGTCAGCTTAACCTGGCCACGTCACCGTTGACCGGACCCACCTGTCTGTGACACTAAGTGTCTCAGGGTCACTGACCAGTGGGTCCCACTAGTCAGGTTTGACCTGGACCGTGCCCTGTTGACCTGCTGACATCATGATGATGTCAGGCTGATGTAGTAATCCTTTTCTGGAATTCAAATAAATCTTAAATGCTTTGTTTAATTCAGAAAATATCCAAAACTTTGAAAAATCATAGAAATTAATCTATAGCTCCAAATGAAATAATTTATATATGAAAAATTATCAGAAAAATTCAAGGAATCCATCTGTACCATTTCCATGCATGTTTGAGCAAGTTAACCTCACTGTTTAGGATGAAACATGACTAGGGTAAATTTCATAATAGGTTTGGAGTTGGAATTTGATATAGTTTTGAATTCCACTTCAATTAAAATGACTTTCTGTTGCATTAGCCCAAAACACATTCATATTGCCATGTCATAGCATGCATCATATTGTTGCATATCGTCATGGGTTGATTGTGCTCTTTCTCAGTTGCCAGTGTTTGTCCCCTCTCAGTAGACGTTGATCTAGCAATGAATTCGATGACACTGATGAAGAGCTATACTATCTTCAGAAGTGCCAGGCAAGCAAAAACCCCTTGTTCATTCCGATACAATCCCACTCTCTCGCTCCTGCTCTCTTTTACTGCATTAGGACAACAACGACTCAACTGTTACATGCTGTGGTAGCTGAACCCCTTTCCTCTGCATGACCTATCATTGCCACAGTAAATAGATGAAACCCACTAGCATGAGTAGGAGTTGTTTGAGCCCTGATGTGCCTATTCATTCATGCCTGTTTGTTATGCCTGCTACTGCTTAGAGTTGAGTCAGCTCTGATTCATCGAGGATGAATTGGAATGGTGATGAACATGTCCTACTGTGTGTGAGCTAAGTATGTGAACACGATTTGGTAAAGGTAGCGGTAAGAGGCCATGTAGGAGTACATGGTGGGCTGTCTCATTGCAGCCGTCCTCAGGAATTGAGTTCTGTGTTTGTGATCCATGAACAGTTACTACCGCACATTGGGCTCCGGGCGCTCCAAGCTCTCTCGACTTATTAATCAACTCGATCTCTGTCCAGGAGTTGCAATTAGTTTCTGGTGTTTGTAGGTAGTGTTAGTAGTTGTCGGGGGACTAATCCACGAACACCTATGGGACCGGCGGACCGAGCCCCTTCTGGGGAAGGCGGAGATTGCATGAAGAGCGGATCGAGGCGAAACACATGAGCAGTTTACCCAGGTTCGGGCCGCACGGATGCGTAAAACCCTACTCCTGCCTCCTGCTTTGTTGTATTGAGTCTTGCTCGGGAGCGCTGAGTGCTAACAGTACACACCAGCAGCTAACGAGACCGAGCGTGAGTGTTCTCTCCTTTTGGAACCTCCGAACCCCTTCTACGTTGCGCATGGGCCTCCTTTTATATGCTTAAGGGGTCACCGACAGGTGGCAACGTAGACAAGGGTAAAAATGGAAAGGTGTTGCGGTAGGTGCAACTACCTGCTATAGTGTATCATACCTAACCCTGACGGCAGGAGACAAGGGCATTAAATGCCCGTCTGTGTCGCCCAAACAGTGCAAAAGGGACCGTCAGGGACGCCACAGCACGCCACGATGGCAATCTTGTCAGCGCCGCTTGCCACCGTGCACCCCTGGCTACACAGCCTCCCGCCACGTACGCCTGGAAGGGTCCCAGAGCGACACGTTGGTGGATGTGCTGGAGCGCGGGCACAGAGTGGTGGCTTGCCGCGGCAAGTGCCTTGCCGCAGTCGTTGTCTTGTCGCGTCCGGGAGCTTGTCGCTCACCGGGCCTTGCCGGGACGCGTGGGCGTCGCGGCAAGTTCCTTGAGATGCCTTGGTTGGCCTTCCCGGCAAGCTCCTCTTGCCGGGGTCTTGTCTCCTTGGCTTGGATACTTTGTCCTTGAATGGCTCCAAAGGAACCACGGAGGACCTTGGCGGTCACCCGGCAAGCCTTGCCGCGGGATGCTGCGACTGCCCGTGCACAAGTTCGGGATACTAGGGTACCCCTACTCTAGTACACCGACAGGAGCCCCCGGGCCTGGGCCATACACGGTGCCGAGCGCTGTTGGGCCAGGCCCAAAACAGGGCACGGGCACGCGCGGCCAGGTTACGCCGTATCTTCTCCGTATCCACCGCGCCCTCCCCGAACGGCACGCGTTGAATGCGGCGTCGTGGGAGAGATCGTGGGCCCCGAACGGCACGCGTTGAATGCGGCGTCGTGGGAGAGATCGTGGGGGGTTTCTTTATTCGGAAATGCGGAACGTCCGCCCCCTCCCTCTTTATAAGCAGAGGAAACAGGGGTAGTTCGCCCATTTGCCAGTTGCTGCTTCAATCTCGGAAATCTCCGCTGCTCCCTTGTCTTCCCAAAGTCGAAAGAGAGCAGCGCTCCGCCCCCCATCGCCACCAGCACCACCAACGCCGTCGACCTCCTCCAATACTTCCGCCATGGCTCCTAAAGCCGACAAGGGGAAGGCTGTGAAGACGACCGAGGCGCAGCGGCTTGCGGCGCTGCGAAAGGAGCGGGCAATCTTCCCCCCCCCCCCAAGCTCGCCGCGAGGGAGCTGAGGGAGAGTTTCTACCTCTTCTGGTCGACGGAGACGCGAGCGCATCCGCGCACAAAGGTACTTCCAGCCGCCGCTTGGAAAACGGCTCCAAATGGATACCCTTTCTTCGCCTTGTTCTTCTACTGCGGGCTCTGCCCGCCTTTCTCTGAATTCTTCTGCGATATCATGAACACCTACGGGTTCCGCCTCCTTGACTTCACCCCCAATGCCATTCTGACCATGGCAGTTTTCGCGCATCTCTGTGAAAACTTTATCGGAGTCCATCCCAATGTAGCCCTCTTTCGCCATTTCTTTATACACCGGGTAGAGAGAGGAGAGCCTTTATCCGGCGGAATCGCCTGGATCTCAAGGGCCGGCAAGAAGGAAACTTATCTGGAGGGAGAGTTCCGCGGCAAGTGGGAGGAATGGAGAGCAGACTGGTGCTGGATTGACGAGGAGAACCCGCAGCCGTTTACCACCCGGCGCCAAACCCCAGTAGCACGCGGCAGCAACTGGAGTGTCGTGGCCCCGAAAGACGACAGGCTGAAGATTGTTGTCACCCGGATCCTACGCCTCAGGCTTGCCGGGCTCACTGTAGGCGCTGTTGGCGCATATTTCCTTCGCCGCCGCATCGCCCCTTTGCAGGAACGAGGAAGACCCGCGTGGGAGTTCAAGAATGCGGCGGATATCATGAGGCTGCGGCCGGGCCTCAACTTCAACTTCACTGTTCTGGAGCTCAACGCGATGCTCCAGGAGCTGTTCAAGTACGACCCCCAACATCACAAAGTTTTCAGGTTGCCGGGGGGCGTCGTTCCGCTGTGCAACAATTCCTCGCTCGACCGCATCCGGGCAATGATGCCGCTGTGCAACTCGCATGGGATTGTCCCAACTTGGCAAGAGCCTGCGGACGACGTCGTGCAGCAATTCTTTGATGGCTTGGTAGAAGTGGCGATCCGCCCCGACGAGAAGGACAGCCTCACCCGCGACACCACCGATGAGGAGATGACACGCATCGCCACCAGGCTGGAAGAGGCGGCAGCAGCCGCAGCCGCGGGCGAATTTGGATTCACCGTGGAGGAGGCAGATGCAGCAGAGGCGGGAAGCCGTGCCGAGCGAGAGGAGCGCGTCGGCGAGAAATAACTTGCCGGGCATGGCGCCGGGTTGAGCGAGCCCGCCAAGGATACGAGCGGCTCGCTGAAGATCAACTCGTCTTCCACCTCATCTTCGGACAGCTCGCCGCAAGCAGAGCCTCCATCTCCACCAAGAAGGCGCCTCCGCAAGGCCGGGGAGGTAGCGGAGCGGCAGACGAGTCGACAGTCCCCGCGCCGCGTGACACGCTCCACCGCGGCAAGCACTGTTGTCGCGGGAGCACCCCACACTGCTGCGGGAAGTGGAGCGGGGTCCTCCCGGACCACCGCTTCTACTCCTGCCGCTTCTCGTGCCGCGGCGGCAGCCGGAGCAGGCTTGTCTCAGACCACCGCCACTGTTCAGGCCAAGCGGTCAAGAGAAGCCACTCCTCCGCCTCCTCGCGCCGGACGTGAGGCGGACTTCGACTTCTCCACATTCAGCTCCGGCGAGGAAGAAGAAGAAGAGTAAGATTCTCTTGTTGTACTTGCAGTTCTTCAATTCTTGCTGTTTTGTGTTGCATCTCACTTGCTTTACTCTAAACTTATTCCTTTTTAGGAATCTGGCCCAGAGAGCAGCGAAGAGAGCCAAGGCCCCGGTGATTATCATCGAGGAAGAACCCGTCGCGACAGCAGGGGGTGCGCCCGAGACCACCTTGCCGGACCCGGCAACTATCCTCCAGAGCAGCCCCCAACGTAAGCATATGGTTCACTTTCCGCCGTTAGGTGCGCATGGATGCTCTTTCTTTGCTGATATCTGACTGCTGGTCTGTGTAGGAGCAGAGCAGCCCCACCAGGAGCCAAGGAAGAGTCCTCCGGCAAGGGAGAGCTTTCCGGTAAGGGAGAAGTCTCCGGCAAGGGAGAGTTCTCCGGCAAGGGACAGCACCAGCGGCCCCCCGACGGCGGAGACCACGACTGGAGAACCTGATACAGGTAATCCTCTTGCTTCGAAACTTCCCTTGGATTCTTCTTCTTTTAATCTTCTTCTTGTTGAATATTTGCTGGACTCTTCTCCCTTTTCCGGCCGTCAGACCCATCTGCTGCGGAGCAGATGGAGACCGAGATTGCCGCCGACGAAGCAGCCGGTGCTGGCGATCCCGCCGGCGCAGAGGCCGCCAAGGCTGCCGCCGCAGCAACTGGTGATGGGTATGGCGATTGCACTGACGGCCCTGAGGCCGCAGGAGCGCCGGGCGCTACGTTGACCACCGACCCGTCCGCCGCTGCCGCAGTGCCAGGCTCCGAAGAGCCCCAGCCAGGCGTCTACTTGAAGGCCGGCGAAGGCGTCTTCATCAACCTCCCCTGGGCGTCAAGCTCCAGGGCGCCGGTTGAAGGGGAGAGCTTCGACGGAGAAGTGCTCGCCTCCGCTGGGCTGACGCTGGTTGACGCGCGAAGCAGCAGCAGCAACGAGTCTGAGGAGGAGCGGCTGCTGTGCAAGCTGGTGTCGCTCTACTGCGCGCGGCAAGCCAAGCTGGAATCCCGCGAGACGCTTGTCGCGAAGGCGGGGGCAGACATCGAGAAGCGCGCGGAGGAGCTCCGGGGTCTCCACCAGGAAGCTCTCCGGTCCCTGGCAGAGGAGCGAGAGCAACTTGCCGAAGCGCAGAAGGTCTTCTTCCTCGAGAAGGCCGAAGTCGAAGAGCAACAGTGGCTTGCCGCTGTGAAGCTATCCGCGGAGGAGGGCGAGCTGGCGCAGCGGAAGGTCAATCTTGACGCCCACGAGGAGGAGCTTGCCGTGCGCGAGGAAAAACTTGGCGGAGCCCTCAAGCAAGCAGAGGATGCTGCCGCCGCCGCCGAGGCCGCCAAGAAGGAGCTGGAGACGAAGGTGGCGCAGCTAGAGGACTCCAACGCGGATCTTGAGTTGAAGCTGTCCACTTTGACTAAGATGCTGGACGGCGCCAAGGAACAGGAGGCGGCCTTGAAAGAAGAGATCAAGGCCGACAAGGCGCTGCTGGAGAGTGTTGCCACCACCCAGAATACTTTCAGGGAGACTGTGGAGCACTGGACAGAGAGTCTTGTGAATGCTGCCACAGACATTGACAGGGAGTTGGCGCAGCTGGGGATGGAGGATCTCGGGTATCCCTCCGACGAGAACCTCCAACCCAGCGCCAAGCTCGTCTTGTTCTTCAAAGGCGTGGCGACGGCCCTTCAGCGGCTTCGGGAGAAGATCCCAAAGCAGCTGGCCGACGAGTCGCGCAAGATCTGCGCGGGAGCTCTTCAGAAAGTGTTGGTGAAGGTTGCCTTCCGCAATCCGGGCCTCAACCTCACCAACGTCCTCAAGACCCTGCCGCCGGACGCTGATCTGGAGGCGCTCAAGACCCTTGTCGCACCCATTGTGGACAAGGTGAGCGGGATCAAGAGGGTTGAGGGCGATCGCGTAGACCAGGCCGCCCGTTTCTTCATTTCCTATCACTGTCTGCCACGTTATGAAAACAATCTGTTAAAGCCGTGACAAGCTATCTTCGTAATATAACTCTATTCTGGGTAATGATTGCAATGTTATCTCCTTTACTTGATTCCTTCCTTTGTATGTTTTTGCCCTACGCTTTTAGGGAACTTGTCGGCGCAGGCACCTTTGCCGCGAGTGCTGAGTGCGGGACGTCAGAAGCCTGCTGGCGGTGCCGCTGCCGACAAGAAACCTTGTCGCAACTAGTCGCAGCTCACTTAAGTTGTTGAGCGGACTCGAAACAAAGTAAGGGCGCAACTAGTGCAGCTCACTTAAGTTGTTGAGCGGACTCGAAACAAAGTAAGGGCGCAACTAGCTACGAGTTGGTTCCCCCGCGCTCAGGTTTTCCATACAAAGTGCGGTCGTTCAAGGGAGATAACTTAAAAAATTTAAAAAATCTAATTGCTCAAACTTTGGCAACTTAGCTTTTCTGTCGTTTGCTTCCCGGTAATGCGAAACTTTCTTGAACGACGCCTGGTCCATACCATTATCTTCTCCTTTCCCCCCGGCAAACTTGTGGGCGAGGGAACCTTCCTTTCCTTGAGAAAAAAGAAAGAATAGAAAATAAAGATATGGAGCCTTACGGCTCGTTATTGCTTACCGGGGAGTAGGTGCTGCACAAAGTGTCAGATAACACATGCAAAAAATAGAAAGCATGAAATTGACAAGGCGTGCGGTGCACATGAGCTTTACTTATGCACGGGGTCTGCGCCCGGCTTTGTACAAAGGATTACATGCAGCAGCGGCAAGACTTGTACAAAAGGTGGTTGCCAGAACAGGTTCCGGCAACCGCGCCTTACGGGTAAAACTTACGAAGATGCTCAATGTTCCAGGAGTTGCTCACCGGAATGGCATCTTCGGTCTCAAGGCGGACAGCGCCAGGCCTAGTGACTCGTTTCACCCGGTAAGGGCCTTCCCACTTCGGCATCAACTTGTTGGAATTCTTGGCGGACTGAACACGCCGAAGAACAAGGTCGCCTTCCTCGAAACATCTGGCATTAACTTTGCGGCTATGGTAGCGGCGCAAAGCTTGCTGGTAGCGAGCAGCTCGCACAGCAGCCTGAAGACGGTCTTCCTCAAGGAGCAGCGCGTCATCTTGTCGCAGCTGCTCTTGCTCAAGCTCATCATATGCGAGCACTCGAGGTGACCCGTATACGAGTTCCATGGGGAGAACTGCCTCTGCTCCATAGACTAGAGTGAAAGGTGTCTGTCCAGTGGCTCGATTTGGCGTCGTTCTGATCGACCAAAGAACCACCGGCAGCTCCTCGATCCAGTTTCTTCCGCACTTGTGCAGCCTGTCGAAAGTTATGGTCTTGAGCCCACGCAGCACTTCAGCATTTGCCCTCTCCGCTTGACCGTTGCTTCTCGGGTGAGCAACAGAAGCGAAGCAGACCTTGGCGCCAAGATCTTGGACGTATTGCATGAAGGTGCGGCTCGTGAATTGCGTACCGTTGTCGGTGATTATCCTGTTAGGGATCCCGAAGCGGCAAACAATCGACCTGAAGAACTTGACTGCTGACTGTGCTGTCACCTTCCTCACTGGTTCCACTTCCGGCCACTTTGTGTACTTGTCGATTGCAACGTACAAGTACTCAAAGCCCCCGACTGCTCGGGGAAAGGGGCCGAGGATGTCGAGCCCCCAGACCGAAAATGGCCAGGATAAAGGGATCGTCTGGAGAGCTTGAGCTGGTTGGTGTATCTGCTTGGAATGGAACTGGCACGCTTCACACTTGGTTACTTGTGCAGTTTCATCCTGGAGGGCTGTCGGCCAAAAGAAACCTTGCCGGAACGCTTTGCCGGCAAGTGCTCTTGCGCCGATGTGGTGACCACATATGCCTCCATGTATCTCTGCCAACAGCTTTTGTCCGTCTTCCCGGTGAATACACTTCAATTTCACATCGTTGAGTCTTCTTCTGTACAGTGTCTTGTCGACAAACTGGTACATACTTGACTGCCGGGCTACTCTTTCCGCTTCTTCTTGCTCTTCGGGAAGTTCTGCTGTCTGAAGGAAACGGACAATCTGCTGTGCCCATGCCGGAGCTTGTGGCTCGACAACAAGGACTAAAGGCAAATCTGCTGCTGCGGGAACATCTGCTTCACGACGAGAACTTGCGGCTCTGCCGGAGCTTGACGTTCCCCGACAAGCTTGCCGGAGCAAAACTTGTCGGGAGTTTGTGCTTCAACGGAGCAAACCCTAGGGCTTGCCGGAGCAGGCTACTCCTCAGCGCTCTTGGTGTTGGTCTCAGCTGCTGCGGGAACATCCGCTTCTACGGCGAGAAGCTGCGTCTCTGCCGAAGGTTGACATTCCCCGACAAGGTTGCCGGAGCAAAACTTATCGGGAGCTTCTGCTTCAACGGAACAAACCCTAGGGCTTGCCGGAGCAGACTGCTCCTCAACATTCTTGGTGTTGATCTTGGGGACCTTCTTGGCGGCGGCTTCGGGAAGCTCTGCCGGAAAATAGTCACCAGAAATCAACTTCCTCATCTTGCTCTGTCCAGTTGATGGCGTTACGGACGGTTGAGTCAGCTTGAGCACAAAGATCCCTGGTTCCACAGGTAACTTAAGTGCTGCGCACTTTGACAGGCCATCAGCAATGTCGTTCTGAGCTCTCGGAACATGCTCCATCTGTAGGCCGTCAAAGTGCTCTTCTAGCTTTCTCACTTCGTCGACGTAGGCTTCCATCAACGGACTCTGATAGCTCTTGTTCACTTGGCGGACGACAAGCTGCGAGTCACCCCTGACAATGAGCTTCTTGATCCCAAGGTCTGCCGCGATCCTGAGACCGGCAAGCAAGCCTTCATACTCCGCAGTATTGTTTGTTGCTTGCTCCTTCGGAAAGTGCATCTGGACTACGTACTTGAGGTGCTCTCCGGTGGGTGCGACAAGCAGCACGCCAGCGCCGGCGCCTTGCAGCGAAAAGGCACCATCAAAGTACATTAGCCACTCTTTGCTTGCTTCCTTGACGGGGATGCTCGTTTCTGGAATTTCTTCATCTGGTGTTGGCGTCCACTCTGCTATGAATTCTGCCAATGCTCTGCTTTGGATAGTTGAAGTACTCTCAAACTTGAGGCCAAAGCTTGACAGTTCCAGTGCCCACTCAACAATCCTGCCTGTCGCTTCTGGATTCTGCAGTATCCTCTTCAGCGGAAAGCGAGTGACAACTGTGATTTCATGTGCTTGGAAGTAATGGCGCAGCTTTCTCGAGGCCATGAGAAGGCCGAAAAGCAATTTCTGCACGCCAGAGTACCTTGACCTAGCCCCCTGCAGAAGGGAACTGACAAAGTAAACTGGGCGCTGCACCATTTTCTTCTGTATCTCCTCGCGCGCCTGCGCAGACCCATCCTTGTCGGGACCATAGCTTGTCGGGGAAGCCCCCTGCTTGTCACTGGATGTGCCTGCCATGGTTGTTGGCTCGTCATCTGCCTCCCTCTCCGCTACTAACGCAGCACTAACCACTTGATTGGTTGCTGCTATATACAGCAGCAACTTCTCTTGTGGTTTAGGTGCGACAAGTATTGGAGGAGAGGACAGGTATCTCTTCAAGTCTTGCAGCACAGCCTCCGCTTCCGGAGTCCATTTCATTGGACCTGCCTTTTTCAATAATTTGAAAAATGGCAGGGCGCGCTCAGCAGACCTGGAGATAAACCTGCTGAGAGCAGCCACGCAACCGGCAAGCCTTTGTACATCCTTGACGCGCTTTGGTGCTTCAATCTGCTCAACGGCCTTGATCTTGTCAGGATTGGCTTCAATTCCCCGCTGAGATACGAAGAACCCGAGAAGCTTGCCGGAGGGGACTCCAAACACACACTTCTCGGGGTTGAGCTTGAGGCTAATCTTGCGCAGATTTGCAAAGGTCTCGTCTAAATCTTGGATCAGAGTTGCCTTGTCCTTGCTCTTGACCACTATATCATCCATGTAGGCTTCCACATTCCTGTGTATTTGTGGCTCAAGAGCGACATGGACTATTCTTGCAAATGTTGAGCCAGCATTTTTTAATCCGAAAGGCATCCGTATGAAACAGTACATGCCACATGGAGTAATGAATGCGGTCTTCTCCTCATCCTCTTCTGCCATGAAGATCTGATGGTATCCTGAGTATGCATCAAGAAATGAAAGCAAATCACATCCGGCTGTGGAGTCAACCATCTGGTCAATGCGCGGCAAAGGAAATGGGTCTTTGGGACAAGCTTTGTTAACATCGGTAAAATCGATACAAAGTCTCCATTTTTCGTTTGCCTTGCGCACGACTACAGGATTGGCCAACCATGTAGGATGGAGCACTCCTCTGACAAGGCCTGCTGCTTCCAATTTCTTGATTTCTTCTTCAATGAACTCTTGGCGCTCCACTGCTTGCTTCCTGACCTTCTGCTTGACGGGCCGTGCATGAGGACAAACGGCAAGGTGGTGCTCAATTACTTTCCTGGGAACACCGGGGATGTCAGACGGTTGCCACGCAAACACGTCGACATTCGCCCGCAGGAAAGCAATGAGCCGCGCTTTCCTATTTAGGGTCGAGAGCGGCACTGATGGTGAAGGTACTACCAGTGCCGTCCTCCTTGGCGGACACCTTCTTGGTGTCTGGCGGAGCTGCCATTGTCTTCTTACACTTGCCGGTGGAGTTCGATGGTGCATCCTCGACGGCAGCGCAGCACTCCGAAGAGGTGCGCTTGCCGGAGTGGGCATCAGAACTCTTGCCGGACTTGGTCTTCTTCTTCCCCCCGGGAGCTTCAACGGCAAGTGACTTGTTGTTTGTTGCTGCTGCCGCTTCCCGGTAGATCTTGTCGGCGCAGATAAGAGCATCCTTCTTGTCGCCGGGGACAGAGATGATGCTTATCGGGCCTGGCATCTTCAGCATGTTGTATGCGTAGTGAGAGGCTGCCATGAACTTGGCGAGTGCTGGACGGCCAAGTATCCCATTGTAAGGCAACGGAAAATCGGCAATGTCAAAAGTGACCCTCTCAGTCCTGAAGTTCAGCTCGCTGCCAAATATTACTGGCAACGTGACCTTCCCCTTCGGCTTACTCCTTCCCGGGTTGATTCCTTGGAATGTACCGGTCTCTTCGAGCTCGCTGTCAGGGATCTAGAGTTTCTGGAGTACAGTGGAGGAGATCAGGTTCAAGCCGGCCCCGCCGTTAACTAGCATCTTAGTGACCTTGAGGTTGCGGATAGTTGGTGAAACCAACATCGGCAAGCACCCGACGGCAGTTATGCGATCAGGGTGGTCCTCAATATCAAAGATGATAGGCGTGCTGGACCATTTCAAAAGCTTGCGTGAGTCGACAGGTGGTTCCGCTGCATTGACTTCCCGCACCCACTGCTTGAGTTGGCGGTGCGAAGTATGCAGAGAAGCACCGCCATCAACGCACAAGACCTCTGTGGCTTTCTGGAACTCCTGCTCACTGGTCACAACATCATCCATGTCTTCGTCGGCGTCGTCGTCTTCATCCTTGTCGCGGCCGCGGGGAGGTCTGTCTCCTTGCCGCTGCTTGGCCTTGCCGCGGCGTCCTCCCCGGCCGGCGCACTTCTTGCCAGATTCTCCAGCGCCTCCTTGGACCCTCTCCTTGTCTCGTCGCTCGTACTCAGCCATTTGTTGCTGGACAAGTTGCTCGACTTTCTTGCAGCTCTGGAGGTCATGGCCCTTGGTGCGGTGAATCTTGCAGTACTGCTTGTCGGTGCTGCCCTGCTTGTCGGCGACCGCCACAGCCTGGCAGTTGGTGCATGCGGCAATCTCCTTGCCAGAGCTACCAACTTTGGCTTTCCTGGCGCCACCTTCGTTGCCGGACTGCTCAACGATTAGCACATCTTTGCCTTTCTTCTTCCTGTTCCGCCGACGGTTTTTCTTTGCCGGGGCTGCATCCTCGCTGTCAGATCCTCCTGCTCCTGTATTCTCTCCAGGGAGTTTCCTCCCTTCCTCGGCACGTGCACACTAGTCGGCCAGGGCATATAGCTCACTGACGTCTCTGATCTTGCACATCGCCATCTCCTCCCGCATCCTACGGTTACGCACGTTCTGATGGAACGCGCTGATGACCGCGGCAGGGTGGACATCTGGGATGTTGTGTTGCACACGGCTGAATCTCTGAATATACTTGCGCAGTGGCTCTCCTTCCTTCTGGGCGAGTAGATGAAGGTCACTCTCTTGGCCATGAGGTTTGTGGCCGCCTGTAAAGGCGCCGACAAACTGATGGCACAGGTCTGCCCAGGAGGATATGGAGTTGTCCGGCAAGTGCATGAGCCAAGACCTGACGTTGGGTTTGAGCACCAGCGGGAAGTAGTTGGCAAGGATCTTGTCGTCCCATCCCCCGGCAGCATGCACCGCGATGGTGTAGATGCTGAGGAACTCCGACGGATGCGACTTGCCGTCGTACTTCTCTGGTACATCTGGCTTGAAATTCTTCATGCTGGGCCACTGGACTTGCCGCAGCTCACGAGTAAACGCAGGACAACCTACCGCGTATTGCAAGCCGCCTGGTTCCCCTGGCGCATGCATGTCGACAGAGGGCCCAGCGCGCTGGTCTGATTGACGCCGCGCTTCTCTTTGGCGCTCGATGCGAGTACGAGCGTCTTCTTGCTGTCGTTCGTGAAGAACTTGGCGCCGATCGCGACGAGCTCGTGGATCTGATGACGCGGTGGAGTCGCTGTCGAGGTGGATCCGGTGAGTCGGCGATCTTGGCCTTCGGGGCGGAGAGTGCATAGTGGTTGCACCCCCACCGGTCTTGTCGCCACCGGCTCGTGCCTGGCTGACTTGCCGCGGCTGCGACGTGCTCGGCTGCCGCTGAGTGTCGCCGTTGGCGAAGCCGATGAGACTCTGGATGGTGGCCCTCCAGTCGTCGATCTTGTCTGCTGTTGGAGGGTAGTCTAGGAGCAGTTGAGCTCGTGCCAAAGCTTCTGCTGCAGTGGCGGGTGGTGGTGGCAAACAATGCGAGGAGCGGGATATGCTCGGACTTCTAACTATGTTAGAAGGAGCAGTATCCCGTCCAGGCGACCGTGCCTCGCTCGTGCCAGCATGTTGGCGTGCATGCTGGTCTTGAGCACTCCGTGATCCACTAGCTCGATCTTGGTCCAGCAAATGCATGGTACCGTGAATACCATGACGCTGCCGGTCCCGCGCCTCCTGAGATGGGCGCGGTGCATGTACGGACCCTGAGGTCTTGGAGTGCGCCCGGTCGTTGTGGGAGCTGGCTACGCCGCCGATGTGTAGCGCGGCCTTGTCCTTGGACCTGGCAGCACCGTGAGCTCCCTCGTCGACGCCCGTTCTTCCGCCGGCGTCTGCCCCATCAGCCGTTTGCTCCGGCGGTGGTGGGTTCGGTGCGGACGGAGCAGCTGCCTCCGAGGCCTTCTTCTTCGGCGGCATGTCGATGAAGATGATGAAGATCTAGCTCGTGTGAACGCCGGATCTGGTTCACACAACCTCGACGCCCCCTACCTGGCGCGCCAAAGATGTCGGGGGACTAATCCACGAACACCTATGGGACCGGCGGACCGAGTCCCTTTCGGTTCGGCGGGGGCGGAGGTCGTGCAAAGAGCGGATCGAGGCGAAGCACACGAGCAGTTTATCCAGGTTCGGGCCGCACGGATGCGTAAAACCCTACTCCTGCTTTGTGGTTCGTATTGAGTTCTTGCTCGGGAGCGCGGAGTGCTACAGTACACACCAGCAGCTAACGAGACCGAGCGTGAGAGTTCTATTTTTCCGAACCCCCTTTTTTCTCTACGTTGCGCACGGGCCTCCTTTTATATGCTTAAGGGGTCACCAACAGGTGGCAACGGAGACAAAGGGTAAAAAATGAAAAAGGTGATGCGGTAGGTACAGCTACCTGCTACAGTGTATCACACCTAACCCTGATGGCAGGGGACAAGGGCCTTAAATGCCCGTCTGCATCGCCTAAACAGTGTAAAAGGGACCGTCAGGGACGCCACCGCTCGCCACGATGGCAATCTTGTCAGCGCCGCTTGCCACCGCTCACCGCTGGCTGCACAGCCGCCCGCCACGCACGCCTGGAAGGGTCCCAGAGCGACACGTTGGTGGATGTGCTGGAGCGCGGGCACAGAGTGGTGGCTTGCCGCGGCAAGCACCTTGCCGCGGTCGTTGTCTTGTCGCGTCCGGGAGCTTGTCGCTCACCGGGCCTTGTCGGGATGTGTGGCGCGCCACGGCAAGTTCCTTGAGATGCCTTGGGTGGCCTCCCCGGCAAGCTCCTCTTGCCGGGGTCTTGAGGTGCCTTGGTTGGCCTTCCCGGCAAGCTCCTCTTGCCGGGGTCTTGACTTGGATACTTTGTTCTTGAATGGCTCCAAAGGAACCATGGAGGACCTTGGCGGTCACCCGGCAAGCCTTGCCGCGGGATGCTGCGACTGCCCGTGCAGAAGTTCGGTATACTAGGGTACCCCTACTCTAGTACACCGACAATCATCATCTATTCGAATAGCCGGATTCCTCGGATATGGAAACTTGGACCCCTCGCATAGTTCATAGACAAGTGAAAGTGGATACTCTAAAACTCGCAAGATAGGCATGAGTGCTATGGATGGCGTTCTCGCAGGAAGATGGGAGCGGATCCATAGTGGTGTATTGGTATGGTGAACTTGTGGACTCGTGTGCGCCACCTCAAAAGAGTTATTTGCAGTCGTAGTTTAGGTTAGCCACTGTGTCAAAGCTGGCTTGCTGCAGTTAAACTCCACCACCCCCTTTGTTGATACCGATGCATATGTAGTTAGTTCTGACGTAAGTTTTGCTGGGTACATTTGTACTCACGTTTGCTTAATTTATGTTTTGCAGAGAGACTTCAATCTCGCTAGTAGTTCCACGTGGACTTTGACGTTTAGCTTGTTACCTCAGCTACGATCTTGTACCCTTGGGAGGGTCTTGTAGATAGTCAGGCTTCTGAGCCTTCTTCATTCGTAGTTGTCTGTACTCAGACAAGTTAAGCTTCCACATGTGCTTGTTGCTTGTATGCTCTATATGTTGGGTCATGAGACCCATGTTTGTAATATCTCGCTCCTCGGAGCCTAATGAATAAATACTTTGAGTCGTAGAGTCTTGTTGTGATGCCATGTTGTATTGCACATATTGAGCATATTGTGTGTATGATTGAAATGCTTGGTATGTGTGGGATCCGACAACCTAGTTGTTTATCCTTGGTAGCCTCTCTTATGGGGAAATATAGTCTTGTGCTTCCATGAGCCATAGTAGTCCGCTACAGCCCGGTTCACCGGAGTCCTGCTAGCCCAGCACTACTGCTCCGGAACACTTGACTGGCCGGCATGTGATTCACTTCGTTCCTGTGTCTGTCCCTTCGGGGAAATGTCACGCGGTGACATCCGGAGTCCTGCCTAGCCTGCTACAGCCCGGGTTCCCGGAGTCCTGTTAGCCCAATGCTACAGCCCGGATTCACACGCTGCTGACCGACATGCTCGATGTTGATTCATGTATGCCTGTTCCCGTAAGTTAGTGCCACTTTGGGTTCACGACTAGTCATGTCGGCCCGAGTTCTCTATCATATGGATGCTAGTGACACTATCGTATACGTGAGCCAAAAGGCACAAATGGTCCTGGCCATGGTAAGGCGACACCCGTGGGAATACCATGCGTGAGGCCACAAAGTGATATGAGGTTTTACCAACTGGATCGATGTGACTTGGAATCGGGGTCCTGACACTAAGATATTTAGCTCACACCACAACTTGCTAAATCTCTTCTCATCCAAGGGCTTTGTGAAGATATCGGCTAGCTATTCTTCAGTCTTCACATGCTCAATAGAAATGTCGCCCTTCAACACATGATCACGAAGAAAATGTTGACGAATCTGAATGTGCTTTGTCTTCGAGTGCTGAACTGGGTTGTGAGCAATCTTGATGGCACTCTCATTGTCACAGAAGAGAGGCACATTCTTCATGTTGACGCCGTAGTCCTTGAGAGTTTGCTTCATCCATAGCAATTGGGCACAGCAAGAACCAGCGGCAATGTACTCAACTTCAGCAGTAGATAGTGATACGCAGTTCTGTTTCTTCAAGGACCAACAGACCAAAGATCGTCCGAGGAAATGACATGTACCAGATGTTGACTTGCGATCCACACGATCACCAGCATAGTCAGAGTCAGAATATCCAACAAGATCAAAAACCGAGCCCTTGGGGTACCATAATCCAAGTGTTGGTGTGTGAGCTAGATATCGAAGAATATGCTTCACAGCCTTATGGTGTGATTCCTTCGGTGCAACTTGAAATCGGGCACACATGCAAACACTAAGCATTATATCTGGCCTAGATGCACATAAGTATAATAGGGAACCTACATGGAGCGGTATACCTTATGATCGAAGTCAATACCATTTTCATCAGTGCACAGATGGCCATTTGTGGGCATAGGAATTTTGACGCCTTTGCAATCTTGCATGCCGAATTTCCTCAGTACATCCTTGAGGTATTTCTCCTGAGATATGAATATGCCATTGTGTTGTTGACGAATTTGAAGACCTAAGAAGAATTTCAACTCTCCCATCCTAGACATTTGATATTCTTCACTCATCATATAGGCAAATTCATCACTATAACGTTGGTCAGTACAGCCAAAGATAATATCATCAACATATACTTGGCACACAAACAATTCACCATCATAAGATTTAGTGAAAAGAGTAGGGTCGAGTGAACCGGGTTTGAAGCCTTTCTTGATGAAGAGTTCCTTCAAGGTATCATACCAAGCCCGTGGGGCCTGCTTGAGGCCATAGAGGGCCTTGTTGAGTCTGAAGACTTTGTCAGGATTCTTTGGATCTTCAAAACCTGGGGGTTGAGCAACATATACTTCTTCCTCAAGCTTACCATTGAGGAATGCACTTTTCACATCCATTTGATATAGAGTGATATCATGATGGTTAGCATAAGCAAGTAATATGCGAATAGCCTCAAGTCTAGCAACAGGTGCAAAAGTTTCATCGAAATCAATTCCTTCAACCTGTGTGTAGCCTTGAGCTACAAGTCGTGCCTTATTCCTCACCACAAGGCCATTTTCATCTTGCTTGTCGCGGTAGATCCACTTTGTGCCGATGATATTGTGCTTGCGAGGATCTGGAAGTTTAACCAGTTCCCAGACATTGTTGAGCTCGAACTGATGTAATTCTTCTTGCATGGCCTGAATCCACTCAGGCTCCAGAAATGCTTCATCTACCTTAGTGGGCTCTGTAATAGAGACAAAAGCATACTACCCACAAAAGTTAGACAAATGTGAAGCTTTTGAGCGTGTGAGAGGACCTGGCGCTTTAATGTCATTGATGATCTTTTCAACTTGCACTTCTTTTGCAATGCGAGGATGAGCTGGTTGTCATTGAAGAGTTTGATCAACGTTTTCTTCAGCACCATGTTCTTCAGCATTTTCTTCAGGTGCATTAGCTCGACGTTCTTCATGTTCTGGAATGAATTCTTCAGCAGATTCTTCAGTAGGAATGACATCCTCAGTAGCCTTGAACTTGATAGTTTCCTCAGGTGCTGGTTCATCTATCACAGTAGGTAGGTGCTCTCTTTGCGAGCCATTAGTTTCATCGAACCGCACATCTATAGTTTCAACAACTTTGTGAAGAACGTTGTTGAAGACTCTGTAGGTGTGCGAGTCCTTTCCGTAACCAAGCATAAAACCTTCATGTTCTTTCGGTGCAAATTTTGAGTTGTGATGAGGATCTCTAATCCAACATTTAGCACCGAAGACTTTGAAATAACTTACATTGGGTTTCTTATCAGTGAGGAGTTCATAGGCAGTCTTTTTGAAGAATTTGTGAAGATATACTCTGTTGATGATGTGGCACGCAATATCAATTGCCTCAGTCCAGAAACGACGAGGCGTTTTGTATTCATCAAGCATAGTGCGAGCCATCTCAGCAAGAGTCCTGTTCTTGCGCTCCACGACGCCGTTCTGCTGAGGAGTGTAAGGAGCAGATAACTCATGAGTGATACCAAGTTCATCAAGATAGTCATCGAGACC